>NC_134897.1:28039674-28052174 GCF_041734735.1 Babylonia areolata | reverse complement strand
TGTCCCATGCAGTGTCCTGTCCCATGCAGTGTCCTGTCCTGTCCCATGCAGTGTCCTCTCCTGTCCTGTCCCATGCCATGCCCTGTCCTCTCCCATACCCTGTCCAGTCCTGTCCTATGCCCTGTCCTGTCCCATGCAGTGTCCTGTCCCATGCCCAGTCCTGTCCTGTGCCCTGCAGTGTCCCATACCCTGTCCTATCCAGTCCCATGCCCATTCCTGTCCCGTGCCCTGTTCTGTACGGTTCCATGCCCTGTCAGTCCTGTCCCGTGCCCTGCCCTGTCCTGTCAGTACCGCCCTTTGTTTCCTTCGCCCTGCTAATCATCGCATGTTCACCTCAATGAAGGAATGGAGGAGGAGCCAGGCCAACCAACCCCTTACCCCCACGTCCCCTGTTGTCCTCTCCTTCACTCAATTTCTTCTCCCATCCCCCCACACCCCCCTCTTCCGCGGAAAGGTGTCACTACACACACACACAGACACAGACACAGACACATACACACACATTCTCACTCACACACACACACACACAAATTACCCTGCGCACCGCCCCCCCCCCTCCTCCACACACTCATTCCAAGGTTACGTATCGCAGCTTCACACTCACACACACACACACACACACACACACACTCACTCACTCACTCACTCACTCTCTCACACACACACACACACAAATTACCTTGCGCACCCCCCCCCCCCCCACCCCCGGACCTCCTCCACACACTCATTGCAAGGTTACGTATCGCAGCTTCACACACACACACACACACACACACACACACACACACACACTCACTCACTCACTCTCACACACACACACACACACACAAATTACCCTGCGCACCCCCCCCCCCCCCACCTCCGCCACACACTCATTCCTAGGTTACGTATCGCAGCTTCACACACACACACACACACACACACACACACACACACACACACACACACACACACAGAGCTGGGGAAGTTAAAACAGCCGAAGAAGAGGACCGGGCCCCGCCTTCCTATGTCGAACCCTAGACACAGTGGGTATGAATTCACTGCACCCGGTGGCAATTAAAGGCTTGGGACATTCACCCCCCCCCCCTTTTTTTTTTAAGACACAAGCGGATAAATACAAACGTGTATTTATATAAAATGACTTTGGTTAATTTAAGTGTATATATTTTTTCCGTTCCCCCTCCTTTCTCCGTCTGGCACCCTCCCCCTCCCCTCCCCTCCCCTCCCCTCCCCACCCCGCCCTCCCACCGCCCTCCCGCTGTCACAAGAAAGTGACATCAGTAACGGATGACTTGAGTACCCTGGAGACTTCAAGTCTGGAGCTCTAATTTAAAACTGATGGAGAGTTGGAGCACCGCACGCCAGTGCCGAATGCTCAAAGCCCAAGACAAAATAGTCGTCTGACATTTCACGTGTTAACATTGGTGTGCGCGTATGTATTTTGTGTGTGTGTGTGTGTGTGTGTGTGTGTGTGTGTGTGTGTGTGTGTGTGTGCGAGAGAGAGAGAGAGAGAGAGAGAGAGAGAGAGAGAGAGAGAGAGTGAGAGAGAGATGTGTGTGTGTGTGTGTGTGTGTGTGTGTGTGTGTGTGTGTGTGTGTGTGTGTGCATGTGTCCAGTGCCGAATGCTCAAAGCCCAGGACAAAATAGTCGTCTGACATTTCACGTGTTAACATTGGTGTGCGCGTATGTATTGTGTGTGTGTGTGTGTGTGTGTGTGTGTGTGTGTGTGTGTGTACGTATGTGTGTGTGTGAGTGTGTGTGTGTGTGTGTGCCTGTGTGCGAGAGAGAGAGAGAGAAAGAGAGAGAGAGAGATATATATATATATATATATATATATATATATGCATGTGTGCACATATTTTGTGTAAAAAATATTCACGCGGAAATGAGCGATTGAATAGGAACCCCAAGAGATTGTTTTTTTTTCCCATACTCCCCGCACTTGTGCATTACTGTAAATACACACACGCACGCACACAGACGCACACATTCGCAATCACAAAGAAACAAACACACGCACGCACACACATATATGCAAGCACGCACACACACACACACACACACACAGAGTACGCATCAACAATTCATCAACATCTCCCGGCCCAGAAAAAGCAGCAGCCGACAAACCCATTGATTTCCGTGCGACGTAACTTTCAACAGCGCCATCGCCAATCCTCCAGGGGACGCCACTCCACACGAACCAGGGCAGGCAGGAACTAGAACGAGAGAGTTAACACCCTTATCTACACAACCGCAGCTGTCCCGTTTGGGTGCTTGGCTCAATCGAAATTTGAACTTTTTTTTTTTCTATCCACGTATTCCACGTGCATTTCACCAACAATTGTGTCACCACTGTCAAGTAAAAGTTCCAAACGATTTTTAACTCCTTTATATGTCTATTACATTTGAGTGGACCAAAAAGGAACTGAGTGGCCACAATCACTGAATCGCTGTCTTCTGCTGCTTGTTGTGTGCTTCAAGTTGACGTCCAAACGTCACAACCGCGCATTTTTTTTTAGAACTGCTTGGTTTCAGTCTGACAGCACATTTTAAAATGACTTTTTAACATGGCGGCATAATGCTCATAAAGATTTGATGGGTGTTGAATGGACATGGGAGAGAGAGAGAGAGAGAGAGAGAGAGAGAGAGAGAGAGAACAAGGGCATGGAGGTGCAGCGTTATTTTAGCCCTGTTCCCCTCCGTCCCCAAACTCTTTCTCATTTGATTGTATCATGAATCCAGCAACCCCTCCCCTCCCACTAGGACATCCACCCATACACTGCTTCATCAGATGCCTGACCCAGACATAAACTCATCGCGCTGGTCAAGCCTTGTCTGACTGGTTTAAGGTCAAAACGTTAAGGTCCTAAATCCCTTTAAGGTCCTAAATCCCTTTAAGGCAGTCAGGACAGTGAATCCAAGTGTGTCTATATGCCACGGAGGAAGGTGGCAGAACTATCAAGACGCTCAGATGCCAGTACAGAGAGTCCGTGACGGTGTGGGTTCGAATCCCGCTCTCGCCCTTTCTCCCAAGTTTGACTGGAAAATCAAACCGAGCGTCTAGTCATTCGGATGAGACGATAAACCGAGGTCCCGTGTGCAGTACACACTTGGAGCACTGAAACAGAACCCATGGCAAACGAGAGTGTTGTCCTCTGGCAAAATTCTGTTGAAGAAATCCACTCTGATAGGTACACAAATATGTATGCATGCACTCAAGGCCTGACTAAGTGCGTTGGGTTATGCTGCTGGTCAGGCATCTGTCTAACAGATAGTAGCGTGCATAGATTTGTCCGAACGCAGTGACACCTCCTTGAGAAACTGAAGCCGTGTGAATATGTGTCTCACTGTGTCCAGGGCTACACGCATGGGAAGGGGGAAGTAAAGAAGGAAAATCGCAGTAAACGGGGCCTGGAATCCTGATCGATCACCATGGTAACACTGGGTCACATGTACAACGCCTAACCGAATCTGCCACGGCGTTTCTTTGATTAAAAAAAACAAATAAAAAACCCGAACATAACAAACAAAGCTGGCTTAAAACAAAAAAACCCGGAATCCTCTCTCCAACCCTCTCTTACCCCCACCCCCCACCCCCACTCCCACCCCGCACATCTCAAGGCTGTGCTTTGTCGGTACATCGAAGCCCCGTGGACATCACGCTCCTTCCCATTACCTCCCTTCCCACGATCCCAGTGCCACCCCCCCCCCCCCGGACCACCTCCCTGTCCCTTCAAGACCTGAAGGAAATCTTGGAGGGAAGGGTGGGGGGGTGGGGGGGGGGAGTATCGGGGGTGGGGGGGGGACTGGGGGGCAAGGGGGGGAGGTTACAGAAGGAAGTGGGGGTTTGGGGGGCGTGGACCAATCGCTTTCAATGTCGGATTACAACAGGACATTTCAATAACGTAACGCTCAGACGCAATGCTCTGAGGTTGTCTTTTCATTTAGTTATTCATTGACTTTTTGTTCACGACATGCTCTCGTGCATGCGCGCGCTGTTTCATTTCTTTGTATTTCGAAAGCATTTCTTTTTCCCTTGATGGGTTTCTCGCTTATCTTTAAAAAAAAAAAAAAAAAAAAAAAAAAAAAAAAGAAGAAAAAAGGAGAAAAAAGTAATAGAGAGTGAAGATGGTTTGCTCCTTTGTCAGTGTGAACTTGAGAAGGCATTTCACTTCTTTCGGGTGGAAACACTAAGTCCCAAACATAGCGATGGAGAAGACAGTTTAGTATGGTTGGCAATAGAAGAAATAATTTGCTACACGCTCTGTCAAAACAACAACTCAACTCATGCAATCCAGACACTTAAAGAGACAGGATAGACTATTTTTGGCAAACATCACTCCCAGTTTACATCAAATATATCTGTCCGAAATTAAAGCAGCGGTGAGAAAGCTGAAAGCGAAGAAAATAAACAACCACGAATACCCTACCCACCCACATTCCAATAGATTTTGAATATAGATCAACACATGCTCGATATTAGCTCGCATGCTGGAATTAAGCACTTGCATTTCCGTTTTGTAAGTACCCGTCCTTTTTTTTTCAACAGAAAAGCACACATGAAGGGTCTGAAAAGACGTACGCTACACATCAGAAAATACAGGGATGACCTGACAGTACTGTAACAAAGTACATCAACCAACGACAACAAACCATGACGTGTTTATTCAGTTAAAAGGGATACTTTAATTCTCTAAGGGTCGAACTAACACTTTTTTTGTGATCAAACATCTAAATATTATTCCGAAAAAAACCAAAAAAAACCGGTAGCAGAACATCAGACTGATTAAAAACACACATACCTAAAATCACAGTCTACAAATGTCAACATTCATCTGGTTTAACAAAACACTTACCTTAAGTATATGACAAGCGTCGGAACTTTGCAATCACATCGGAGAAAGAGGAATATTGCACACTGGGCTGGTAGACGAATGATACGCAGTTTGAGAAAACGGAGAGAGGATGGGAGGTGGAGGTGATGGGGGAGCAGGGGGTGGGTGGGTGGGGGGGGGAGGGGTAAGCGAGGAGTAACAAATATTGATTGGAAAAGCAATCAACATACAGCTTACTTAACGTAACATGGGTGGAGTGGCTGAAAGACGGAAGGTAGAGTGGGTGGGGCTGGGGGAACAAGGATTTTTACCCCCCCCCCCCTACGTCCCCCTTGAGTGATTGTCTGGGTATTGGTCATTCGGGTGAAACGACGATAAACCGATGTTCCTCGGGGAGATTACACTTGCAGCATGTAACAGATACCATGGCAGCAAAGGGATTGTCCTTGGCAACTTAGGTAAAAAAAAAAGAAAGAAGAAAAAAGTGTACGCTGACAGCAAAACAAATACACTTGCAGACAGGGCGACGGGTTTCTCACGGGAGAGCATCTTGCATTTCACACAGAGAAATCTGATCCGCTGCGACAAAAAGTAATGCAATCCAATCCAATCCAATCCAATGCAATGCAATACAATACAATACAATACAATACAATACAATACAATAGAGTACAATAGAGTACAATACAATACAATACAATACAATAGAGTACAATACAACAGTCTGGTTAATAGTTCAGTGAGACATCCAATTTTTTTTTTCTCCTCCGAACCACAACTGTTTGTTCTATGACAGTTCACAATGGAAAGTAAACAAAAAACAAACAAACAAAAAACAAAAAAAAGTAAGCTAAAACTCACGTTTCTCTGCCTCACACTGCCAACCACGTTTAAGGGGGATTGGACATGAAAAGTGTGTGTGTGTGTGTGTGTGTGTGTGTGTGTGCGGGGGGGTGGGGGTGGGGGGTGCGTGTCTGTGGGGGATGGAGATATGCAGGGAAGGGAGTGGGACTTTCAAAGTTATCCACCCCGAACAGAATTCACTTTTTTTGTGTGTGCTCAGCTGACGATGCACTTCTCTTGAGTCCGTGCTTTTGCCTCCCGCTCTTTCCTATTCAATACGTCGACTTCTGTTGAAGATTGGACTGAACTCACCCCTCCCCCAACCCCCCTTCCCAGCCCCCCTGTCCCCCTCCCCAACCCGACAGACAAACCACCACCACGTCTTCCCCTCCTCGTCCTCTCCTCAAGCGTTCACTGTATGTTTTGACGTCAGATTCCCCTCTATTTTATGATAAATATAAATCGGGGTGGAGGGGGGGAGCGGTGGTGGGCGTGGTGGTGGGGGCAAAGCGGAGGGAGGAGGGAAAAGGTCAAAGGAGCACGCGCGCAACATGAAAGTACAAGCGCTCAGGCAGAGAATGACAGCCCCTCCCCCCTCACCCCCCCCCCCCACACACACCTACCCCCCACGGCCCACCGCATGTCACTTGTTTGGAAACCTGGACATTCACTTCAGTAAATGTCAATCACATTCGATGAAAAATCTGCCACAGTGGAGTGGACACATCCTGAATGACATGTGGATGCAGAGGAAGGGAACGAGAGAGAGAGAGAGAGGGAGGGAGGGAGAGAGAGAGAGAGAGAGAGAGAGAGAGAGAGAGAGAGCATGCGATGACAGAAAGAATGGCACAGAGAGAGAAGAGATATATAGCGAGAGAGCAAGCATGCGATGACAGAAAGAATGACAGAGAGAGAGAGAGAGAGGAATAGAGAAAGAAAGAGCAAGGTCGAGAGAGAGAGAGAAAAGGGAAGAGAAGAGAGAGAGAGAGAGAGAGAGAGAGAGAGAGAGAGAGAGAGAGAGAGCATGCGATGACAGAAAGAATGACAGAGAGAGAGAGAGAGAGAGAGAGAGAGAGAGAGAGAGAGAGAGAGAGAAAGCAGGCACATAATTTATACGTGAAGTACAGGTGTTTCTTTTTCTTGCTCACAAACCTCACACCCCCTGACTCCTATACCCCCCTCGCCCCTCCCCCTCTAAACGTTTTTTTCTTCTTCTCTAATTGAAAAAAAAAGATTAATCCAGCCCCAAACAAATCTTCAATCAATACCTCCCCCCCCCCGAACCATCTCTCTCTCTCTCTCTCTCTCTCTCTCAACCTCCGCTAACCACTTTGATAACTGACTGATTAAAACCAAACCCAACCAAACAAACAAACAAGACTGGTTCACAATAAGAAGGATCTTCCCCGTTTCTCTCATACACGGCTTCACCCCAATCCTTGCTCTCATGTCCCATCGCGTTTTGATCAGCTCTAAACCCCTTCCGCACCCACACACCCACCCACCATCCCACCCACCCACCCACCGCCACAATCCCCCCGTCCTTCCTTGATCCCCCCCTCAGCAGGAAATGGAATCAAAGATTGCACTGGACAAACCCCCTCAAAAAAAACAGCTTGATGCAAATGGCAAAGGAAAAGATAGCTGTGAGCAGATGACATACGAAAATATTGCTTGGTGTAAGATGGCACTCTAAAATTCAGCTTGGAGCAGATTTGAAACGAAAATATAGCTTGGTGTAGATGAAATACCAAAAATATAGCTTGGTGTAGATGACACACCAAAATATTGCTTGGTGAAGATGACACACCAAAATATTGCTTGGTGAAGATGACATACCAAAATGTTTAGCTTGATGTGGGTGACATACTAATATACAGCTTGGCGTAGTTTGAAAGCCATGACATACCAAAATATAGCTCGGTACAGATGCCACTGGAAGAGACAAATTAATATACTCTGGTGAGCACTGCAATACAGTTTATGCAAGGTATATTCTTTCTCACACCCCAGTCTGTGATCTCTAAGCCCGCCACAGTCTGATCAGTTCTACGCCATTGCTGTCTCCCCCCCCTCCCCCCTCCCCTCCCCCTCATCCGTCATTGACCCCCCACCCCCAACACCCACCCTCCGTTCTTTCAAGTCCTGAAGGACATCTTCCAGGAACTGAGGCAGAAGAAAGAGGGGTGAAGCATGAAGAGCGTGGGCCAATCACCTTCAATGTCAGATTACACAGGACATGTCAATATCGTCATGCTCAGATGTAATGCCCAGGGGTTGTCTAGTTTTACGTAATGCACGTGCATGCGGTTTTTTTTTCCTTTTCCGGTATGGAAGGCATTTCCTCTTCCGTGCGCTTCGTAGAAAGCGACATTTTTTTTTTTTACACATTACTTGTGTATGGTGTTTTGACCTTTTTTCACAGTGTGGGTACATTTTTCTCTTCAGTGAAAGGACAAATTCGATTGTATTTCTTGCTTATTCATCAAGAAAAAGACAGTCACAGAGAGTGGTGGCAGTCTGTTAAGCGTGAAACCGAAAGTCATTCACTCCATTCAGCAGGAAATAGATCCAAACGGTGACAACTGGAAGGGTAGCTTGGTGCAAATGGAACAGTAAAAAAACAACAACAAAAAACCCCAACGACATTGGTTTTGGTGGCACAGAAAGAGACATAAGTCGTGTACTATGGTCAACACCGCAATTCATTTTTTTTTCTCCCAAAGACAATATTAACATTTCAAGTGACAGTACTCCTTCTTTTTCACACAGCTGGGCAATTATTCAGTTTTCAAGCCAATGCTGAGAATTTCACTACCTAAAGTATCTAAGCCCCCACGTCCCCTCCACCACAAAACATTAACAAAACAACATATCAAACAAAAAAACACCAACCAACCAACCAACCAACCAACCAGCCAGCCAGCCAACCTATCATGGCCGCTTGGTCGTGGCCACCCACGATTCAGGCAGTTCGATCGAAAGGTCGCAGACTGTATGCCGATTCCACTCTTCACACGGAAAACCTCACAATCACAGAATGCCTGCCTATCTGATTCTTTCTCCACAAGGGATACAGGAGTGCACTGGGGTCACGGTGGTGGATGGTGGTGGTGGTGGGTCTTTCCAAGTTGTCTTCACACTTTCTCATTTTCTATAGGGGGGTTGGGGAAGGGTTGGGGAAGGGAGGGGGGTGATGAGGGGGTGGAGGTGGGGGATGGCGCAGCAGAGGGGTTACGATGGTGGTGGTGGTGGTGGTGGCATATGCTGGTAATTTCAATACGTCTACCCCTCAACTAAAGTGATTTTTTGAGGGGGGTGGGGGTGGGGGGGCAGCAGAGGGGTTACGATGGTGGTGGTGGTGGTGGTGGCATATGCTGGTAATTTCAATACGTCTACCCCACAACTAAAGTGATTTTTTTGGATGGGAGTGTGGGATGGGGAGGGGTCGTTGGCTCAGTGAATGACCCAGACATTTGGAATATGTCCTGTCCTATGCCTTCGCGCTTTTCCTCCTTTCTCTCCATTGACATCGCCTGCAGTCAAATGACTGTTCTGATTCTACTGACCTTTGTACCCCTTCCTCCCCCACACCCCCCACCCCACTCTTTCACTGTATACACGTCCTGCTGCCATATTCCCCCATTACTTCATCCTCTGGCAGATATATACGAGACAGGGAAAAAAAGGGGGGTGGGGGTGGGGGCAGAGTTATAAAGGAGACTGGAAGAGGAGCAGAGAAAAGATCAAAGGAGCATGCAGAACATGAAATTACAAGGGGTCCAGGCTGAGAATCACAACCACCAACCAGAAGCCGCTGCTCTGGAGAGCATGGGGTTGCCGGCAAGTCGATCAATCTTTTGCCCCATTAAAAAAAAATATATATATATATCCCTCTCCTGATATACTTTCAGCATCAGTAAATGAAGGTCATTAGGTGAAAAAGCCGCTGAAGTGGACGCATGCTGAAAGAGAGAGACCGAAACACACACACACACACACACACACACACACACACACACACACAGACACACACACACACACACACACAGATAGATAGATAGATAGATAGATAGATAGATAGAGAGAGAGAGAGAGAGAGAGAGAGAGAGAGAGAATCAGAGACAGAGACAGAGTGAGAACGAGTGAATGAACGAATCTTTATTTTCCAACGGTGGAGATATCAGCACATCATCGAGATATTAGCACACTGGCACACACACACACACACACACACACACACACACACACACACACACACACACACACACAGAGAGAGAGTTAGACAGACACACACAGACAGAGACAGAGACAGAGAGATTGTCCTTTTCCGTGTCAACAGGGTGTGGTATGGGACGAGGAGAAGGGTGCAGAGAGAGAGAGAGAGTATGGTGGTGTGATGTGGGTGGTCTTTGCATGATGTCTTCCCACAACTGGTCATTTCCTTTTCTTTGGCACTCAGCGGATGTCTCATGAGGAGGGGGGTAGAGGAGGTGCAGGGTAATGTGTGTGTGTGTGTGTGTGTGTGTGTGTGTGTGTTGGAGCTCATGTACGTTTATATGTATTTAACTGTGCTTTCATATCTGTGAAACTGCATGTTTGGTGCATATCTGTTATGCATGTGTGGGTGTATGTGTGAATGTGTGTCTTCATGTTTTACATTTATTTGCTTATTTATCATCATTGTTATCTTATTTATTTATTTATTATTATTATTTTACCACACCCTGTTGACAGTAAAGAAGAGGACATCATCATATACACAGATGGCTCAGTCACCAAAGACCAGTCTGGTTGGGGATTCACTGCGAAACAAAATGGAAAAACAATTTGGGAAGAGAATGCTGCCTACAAAGTCACAACCTCCAGCCTAACGATGGAAGTTGAAGCTGCGACACATGCCCTCCAGTGGCTATCGTCCATCCATACGCCCGGAAACCAACATGCCATGATTCTAACCGACTCAATGAACCTCATACAGAAAATTGAAAACGGAATTGGAAGCCCAGAGTGGCATAAGGCAATGCGCAACTTTCAGATTAAAAAACTCACATGGTCATACTCCCCGGGACATGCAGGTGTGAAGGGAAATGAGCGAGCTGACAGACTTGCTGGTAACGCAACACCAACGAGCGGCCTACATCTAGGAAAATCGGAAATCCTCAGAAAAGTCAAAGAATACCAAAAAGAACAGGTACAAGGCCATCACACCATCGATCGCCTCAAAGAAATAAAAGCAGAGAGAGGGAGCGGCCGAAAGTCTAACATGAAAGGTAGAGCACGATGCTTTGCAAATCAAACAAATATCGGCATCATTTCCAAACCAACATTGCGCAAATTTCTTCAAAACGGAACAGAGTCTCTGTGGGCTTTTCCAAATACAATAGACTGAGCAACACACTAGACGCCACGTTCTTGGCATCAGAGATCTTTTCCCATCCCTCTTGGCAGCCTCTGTGCGTGTGCGTGTGTGTATGTGTGTGTTTGTGTGGATGTGTGGGTCTGTGTTTTTGAGTGCGTTTGTGAATGCGCGAGAGTGTAAGTGTACACAAGTGTCAGGAGAGATCTGTGTACGGGTGTGTGTATATATATATATATATATATATATATATCTTTGTATATATGTGTGGGGGTTGGGGGTGGGAGATATGGGCGTATATGTGTGTGCTTGTACAAGTAAGTGTTCATCTCTGTGAGTGTGTGTTTGCGTGCGTGTGTGTGTGTGTGTGTGTGCCGTGGAAGCTGCGATACGTAGGCTAGAAATGAGTGTGTGGAGGAGGGGGTTGGAGAAGGTGCAAGGTAATGTGTGTGTGTGTGTGTGTGTGTTGGAGCTCATGTACGTTTATATGTATTTGACTGTACGTTCATATCTGTGAAACTGCATGTTTGGTGCATTTCTGTTATGCATGTGTGGGTGTATGTGTGAATGTGTGTCGTCATATTTTACATTCATTCGCCTAATTATCACCATTGTTGTCTTATTTATTTATTCATTTATTTTTTTATTATTATCATTTTATTAGTATTACTATTATTATTACTACTACCTTTTTCTATATTATAATTATTATTTATTTATTTATTTATTTATTTATGTAAGCTTATCTATTATTTATTCCCCCCCCCCCCCTTTTTTTTTTTTCCAAGGCCTGACTAAGCGCGTTGGGTTACGCTGCTGGTCAGGCATCTGCTTGGCAGATGTGGTGTAGCGTATATGGTTTGTCCGAGCGCAGTGACGCCTCCTTGAGCAACTGAAACTGAAACTATTATTTTATTATTATTATTATTACTACTACCTTTTTATAATTTTTTTATATATAATTATTTATTTATTTATTTATTTATGTAAGCTTATCTATTATTTATTCACCTTTTTTTTCTCAAGGCATGACTAAGCGCGTTGGGTTACGCTGCTGGTCAGGCATCTGCTTGGCAGATGTGGTGTAGCGCCGGTATATGGATTTGTCCGAACGCAGTGACGCCTTCTTGAGCTACTGAAACTGAAACTGAAACTGTCTCAGTCAGTTTGAGAACACGCCCAGCCTGCGTGTTTCCTCCCCCCCCCACCTCCCCGAACACCCCCCTCCCCTCTGACCCTCCCCCCGCCCCCGCCCCCACGAGTTCTGTTGCCCTCTGTCACAGTGACCTACTCCCACTATACCCTGCTACTCCTTTCACTTTCTCCTCCTTTCACTGTAAGTTCTGCTGCCGTATTCCCCCACTCCCATTTCCTGGCGAATACTGAGGAGACAAGGTAGAGAGAAGGGGAAGGTCTAATTGTGCCCAACAACACCTCCCCCTCCACAAGCCCCTGCCATGAAA
>NC_134897.1:28027174-28034674 GCF_041734735.1 Babylonia areolata | reverse complement strand
ACTGTGTGTGCTTGTTTGTTTGTGTGTGTGTGTGTGTGTGTGTGTGTGTGTGTGTGTGTGTGTGTGCGCGCGCACGCACGTGCATGTACTTTCATGCATGATTTCATGTAACGTTTATGCGTGACGGGAGCAATAGCCGAATGGTTAAAGCGTTGGACTGTCAATCTGAGGGTCCCGGGTTAGAATATCGGTGAAGACGCCTGGTGGGTAAAGGTTGGAGATTTTTACCATCTCCCAGGTCAACATATTTGCAGACCTGCTAGTGCCTGAACCCCCTTCGTGTGTACACGCACGTAGAAGATCAAATACGCACGTTAAAGATCCTGTAATCCATGTCAGCGTTCGGTGGGTTATGAAAACAAGAACATATCCAGCATGCACACCCCCGAAAACGGAGTATGGCTGCCTACATGGCGGGGGTAAATAAACAAAACGGTCATACACGTAAACTGTTACATGTCTGTCTGAGTGTGTATGTGTGCGTGCCTGAAACCTGATTGAATGACACAGGAACCGAATGATGAGCGCCCAGTGGCAGCCGTCAGTCGGCTCTACCCAGGTAGGCAGCCCTGTTGTGCAAATGACCCCCGTGTTTGTACAGCGCCTAAAGCTTGGTCTCTGACAGAGGATAGGCACTGTAGAAGTATCCACATCAATCAATCAATCAATCAATTTCCAGTGCATGCTGGAAAGGGCGTGCTCCGAGACTCTCTCCCACCACCCCATCCCCTCCAAATAGTATTTGTATTTGTATTTCTTTTTATCACAACAGATTTCTCTGTGTGAAATTCGGGCTGCTCTCCCCTGGGAGAGCGCGTCGCTACACTACAGCTCCACCCATTTTTTTTTTGTTTGTATTTTTTTCCTGCGTGCAGTTTTATTTGTTTTTCCTATCGAAGTGGATTTTTCTACATAATTTTGCCAGGAACAACACTTTTGTTGCCGTGGGTTCTTTTACGTGCGCTAAGTGCATGCTAGCATACGGGACCTCGGTTTATCGTCTCATCCGAATGACTAGCGTCCAGACCACCACTCCAGGTCTAGTGGAGGGGGAGAAAATATCGGCGGCTGAGCCGTGATTCGAACCAGCGCGCTCAGATTCTCTCTCGCTTCCTAGGCGGACGCGTTACCTCTAGGCCATCACTCCACTTGTCACGATTTATGCACGGATACTTTTTTTTTTTTTTGGGGGGGGGGGGAGATGCTCTAAGTAGTATTGCCCTGTTCGCAAGCTCTAAGTTCCAGACAATGGAACAAATAACGGTACTGAACGGTATTGTAAGGACAGGTGGTGACTGATCTTGTTATTACTGTGGCATGTCTACGGTTGCAGTACATGTAATATTGTAAATATATTTATACTCACGTCGCCCGCGTCGTCTCTGCATGTGCTTTTTTTTTTTTAAAGCGATGTGGAGATGGATGGATCTTCATCAAAAAACAATCTCTGTCCAATGTCTGTCTTCATGGCATCATACTGATCAGATTGGTACATTATTCACAGAGCAGTTTTTATCAGTGAAAGATCAGAGAAAATGACAGTCACGGAGCGGGTGAAAGAAAGAGAGAGAGGGAGAGAGAGAGAGAGAGAGAGAGAGAGAGAGAGAGAAAGAGGGGAGAGAGAAAGGGGGAGAGGGAGAGAGAGAGATAGAGAGAGAGGGATAAAGAGAGAAAGAGATAAAGAGAGAGAGAGAGAGAGAGAGAGAGAGAGAGAGAGAGAGAGAGAGAGAGAGAGAGAGAGAGAGAACGAATGAACGGTTTATTCAATATAAGGCCATCGCCCCATTTGAAGGGGTTAAACGAAAGTAAAGAAGATTTTCTACATTATATATTGTTATGAATATTGTTAACATACAAACAACATGCCGACACAAAAGTATTGCGTGAACAATATTCAGAATCCAAGAGAAAAAAGAAACAAAGAGAGAGAGAGAGAGACGCAGAGAAAGACAGAGGTGCAGAGAGACTGAGATAGATAGATAGATATAAATAGATAGACAGACATATAGATAGATAGATAGATAGATAGATAAATAGATAGACAGATAAATAGATAGATAGATAGATAGATAGATAGATAGAATCAGCGAGAGAGAAACAGAGACACACAGAGAGACAGAGAGAGAGAGAGAGGCAGGCAGGCAGGCAGACAGACAGAGACAGAGATAGACACAGACAGGCAGGCAGGCAGACAGACAGACAGAGGCAGAGACAGAGAGAGACAGGCAGGCAGACAGACAGAGACAGAGACAGACACAGACAGGCAGGCAGGCAGGCAGGCAGACAGACAGACAGAGGCAGAGACAGAGAGAGACAGGCAGGCAGACAGACAGACAGACAGGAAGACAGTGCGTGGGCAAGGTCAGACACACAGACAAAGCTGGCGGCTGAGGAGCGATTATGAGAAGGCACGAACACTAGAGTCACAGCAGTCTTGCTCCGGCGTCCTTCTGGGACCTACCCCCCCTGCTCCTCCCCCTCTCCCCTCACCTCTTTCTCGCTCCCCGTCTCCAACAACTCTCCTCCAGTCCCATGCCTCGCGCTGCACCCCCACTCCTACAACTTACCACCAGTGATGTAGACACAGACACCGACAGACAGACTGATAGACGGATAAACAGACAAAGATAGATTGAAAAGCAGACAGGTCAACAAACAGACGAAAAGACGACTAGATTGACAGATGTATTTGAGAAATGGACTTATCAACAAACAGACCAATAGACGACTTGATTGACAGATGTATTTGAGAAATGGACTTATCAACAAACAGACCAACAGACGACAACATCAGAAATTGATTTTGTTTTTATCAACAGACACTCCTCAAGACGAAACAATTTTTTTTTTTATTGACAGGCAGATTCAGAAACAGGCATACCAAAAGACTGACTGATAGACTGATGGATTCACATGCCAGACTGTCAGCCGAGCTTGAGAAGAGGATCCAAGCATTTGAGATGAAATGCTACCGAAAGCTGCTCCGCAAGACCAACGGCTATGTCCGGAGCAAAGTCGAAGCCTTCGCCGGACATCAAGAACCCCTCCTGGCCACCATCAAAAGGAGGAAGCTGACCAGGTTTGGCCACGTGACCCGCCACAACACCCTGTGCAAGACCATCCTGCAGGGCACCATGGAGGGCGGAAGAAAGAGGGAAAGACCAAGGAGAAGCTGGACAGATGACGTCAAGACCTGGACTCATCTGAAGATGCCAGAGCTGGTGTCAGAGGCCGAGAGCAGACCAGGCTGGAGGAGAGTGACGTCGCTGCATCCCTTGTGTCCCCCCCCCCCCCCAGGACCCGGTGGGTCACGGGACAAAAGGAAGGTGAAGGGATTGGCAGACATAAACGGTACAGGTATACCAAGGACCGCCAGACAGTCTGAAGTTCAATGAAAGAAGGATGATGATGGAGTCTCCCGTCGGATCGACGGATGAGTAGGCATTCAGGTTTATCTGTCGGTGTGTGTCCTCATATGGGAGAAGAGGCCGATTCTGGATGCGCAGCACTTCCCACAGGTGTTGCAAGGGAAAACGTCTCCAGAAGTTGAGCTCTGCTTCCTTCGCTCACGCTTCTCCTTAATGGCCAGCGTTCTCTTGTTTTCAAACGTCTTTATACCACTAGAGCACAGCATCCTCTAGCGAGAGCGGTCAAGGGCATCAGTTTCCCAGGAAGCGATGTCACAGGCTTTGAGGTTTGTCTTCAAGGTGTCCTTGAAGCGCTTGCAGGGTCTTCCAAGTTCGCGGTGGCCTTCCTTCTGCTGGCCACACAAGAGCATCTTCGGGATCCTGCTGTCACGCGGACAACGTGTCCTGTCCAGCGTAGCTGGCACTGAATCAGAAGGATGAGACACTTGAATATCTCCTGGGGCGGGTTGAATGAGCGAACGTAGCGGCGCAAAGTTTGCTTATTGTTAAGAATGCTCCCAACTCCACGATAAATACCATATAATTAGGAATATTCTTAAGTCTAGAGCAAATTTAGCGCAGCAAAGATCGCCTCGTGCAATCCGGCCCAGACATCCCCAAAGGATGCTAGGCTCCTCAGCACCATTCGGACACCAGTGTGAGTACTTTGAAATTGTACTTTTTTCACCTTTCAACAAAGTGCAAGGGAAAGGACATGACTTTTGAGAAAATTTTGGGCAACTTTCTGAAGAATTTTGAGACCGGTTAGCATATTTTCGAGTACTTATTTGCACGATTTGTCACCATAGCTAGAAAGTCGTGTTTCACAACTCAAGCAAGTATTAACCATTCCGAGATATCACAGTGCTTTTAGTCCTGATAATGTCACTAAGAACGATCGCTGTAAGCATTTTCATTTGAGGGAATACGCAACTGTCGTTCTTTTAATTTTTCAATCATCGAAGATCCACAGCTAAAACCTCCCAGTGTTTGAACAGAGCAAGCCATGGTATGGTAGAACGCGTGTGACAATCACTGGAAACTGGATCAGAATAGGAGGAAATCAGTTTATTTCTTCTCCTGTTTTTTTTTTCAACCAGAAAAAACAAAATAATTACCAGAACAGACTCTGTATACGATGTTGCTTTATATCTCTGAGTTTGGCTCAGTCAGAAAACACAACCACGTTTTTTTTTTTTTTTTTTTTTTTTGTCAAACGATAACGCAAACACATTTTTTCTTGATTGTCAAAATATACCGGTAAAAAAAAAATCAAATATCTAAAAGAATACTTTCTGTTGGCATTTAAAAAAAATATTATATTATACATAAACCATATCAAAAGAAACATTAAAAAAAAGGAATTAAACATGCCAAGCAATAACTAAATAACGAAACATTCACAAGCTTGACATCAAACAACAACAAAGTTGTTGAAATATAACCCGTGCTGAGAGCATACATTAACTCTCTCCATACGAACGGCGAAAGAGACGACGTTAACAGCGTTTCACCCCAATTACCACCATCAAAATATTGCAAGCGGAAGGCTCTTATACTGAAGAGGTGAATGTTGACAAAGAATACCACAATTGTGACGACGGAAGCTAAAGGTTGGGTCATTCGAGGGGTCTGTGTAGAGGAGAAGAGAGGACTGGCCGTACTGAGTGAGTTCAGATTATAAGGACCTGGCTTGCTGTTGTAACACGATTCAGTCACATTGTAAGACAGAGAGGTGTGAAGCAAAGTGTCAGTGTCACCAGACGCTACAAAACTAGACATCAATCAAACAATAGACACATCACGTCACACCAAGCCACATAAACAGCACTGAAACCGACTTGCTGTGGATGATCTTACAAACGCAGCTATAAATATTTACTCAAATATCATCACCTACTCTCCCTCCGCCCCCCCTCCCCCCACCACACCCCTCTTTCGGCCAATTTCTTTTATCTTACGTGACGTCACATTTCCCCCCTTCGGCTTGCTTTGAACGCTCTCTTTCCAGAAACAACTGTCCGATATTGACTCCAACCTTACCCCTTCACGGCAAAGGGCTTTTATCTTTGTGTGATGTGCACTTTCCACGTACAGCTTGCAAATGTTTTGTGTGTTCGATGTTTTGTACACTTTCGGATCTTCTCTACCTGGCTGTTTACGCTTGGGCATGTAGATCAGTTTCAAAAGAAACAAGAGCGGCAAGGCCTTCAAGACTCACTTGTGATACACTTAAAAAAAAAAAAAAAAAAAAAAAAAATCCAAGCTTTTTATGTACTGAGTATAATTTCAAAATGTATTGTTTAAGATGAGAAAGATCAGTTTAAAGCAAATTAAGTCCCCTAGCATTAATTACACAGTAATTTCCCTTTTTTACTATCTGCACCAAAACGTTTGCAAAATAAATAAAACTTCCATGCTTAGCAAAACAAGTTCCTGTTTGAACAAAAAATGATAATAATGACTGCTCTTGTTGTTGGGTCAGAATATCAGATCAAATTGCCAAGTTTAGAGAATATAAAAAATATAAATATAACAGTAAATGCAGTTTATATATAATTAGGCTTCATTTTTAAAATTTTTTTTGTGCCCATCTCAGATGTGCAATATTGTTTTAAACAAGATGACTGGAAAGAACTGAATTTTTCCTATTTTTATGCCTAATTTGGTGTCAACTGACAAAGTATTTGCAGAGAAAATGTCAATGTTAAAGTTTACCACGGACACACAGACACACAGACAACCGAACACCGGGTTAAAACATAGACTCACTTTGTTTACACAAGTGAGTCAAAAAGCAAGGCAGGGAAGAAGAAGAAGAAGTAGTAGTAGTAGCAGAAGAAGAAGAAGGAGAGAGAGAGAGAGACAGAGAGACAGAGTGAGGGAGTTTTTCTTTCATGATTAAAAAAACTTTATTACTCAAAGATAAAGATTTTAGGCATTGCCTAGTCTTCCAATCTGAAAGAGAGAAAGAGAGACAGAGAGAGAGAGACAGACAGACAGACATACACGCACACAGAGAGAGAGAGAGCGAGAGAGAAGGGGGACAGAGAGATAGAGAGAGAGAGAGAGAGAGAAGGGGGACAGAGAGAGAGAGAGAGAGAGAGCGCAAGAACGCAAGAATTTTAATGTACGGTCACCGACCTGTATACATTTTGGTGCACGTGTTGCACACACATCTTAACTAAAATAAAACAGGAAGAACAAAACCAATCCACTTTATACACAGTGAGCTCACTGAGAACAAGTAAACTAAATGAAAAGCACAAGGCTGATATTTCTGTTTAGGGCTGAAAGTGCTCTTCTCTCAGTCTTAATGCATAAAAAACAAACATTGCAACATCTCTGGTCACATTGCAACTTTCGTTTTGCAGCAGAAATGGTAATGACAGATTTCTAATATTTTGCATATGCTTGTGCAAATATTTCTTTCTAATATCATTATATAATGGACAGGCTGTTAGTACATGTAGTTCGTTTTCTATTCTACCACCACGTGGGCAGTTTTTCAAAACATCACGATAAAGCTGATTTACTTTTAGTTCATTTATACCAAAACGGAACTTAATGAAAGCCGATCTAAATTTACTGATGGTAAGATGAGAAAAGTATTTTTCAGGTTGTAATAAGGATTTGTATGACCTATATGTTTCATAACGATTACTCCCGTTGAGTTTGCTTGCCCAATCCTGTTTAAAGCTATCTATCATGCGTTGTTTGAACATTTTAAGAAAAGCATTTACATCCCCAACCCCGCCGTTTATCCAAACTTCTGAAAACCCATAAATGTCTAAGCAATGTTTCAGTCTATCTGCCCAGTTTCTCGAAGACATATCAGCATTGTATGTCATCTTATTTACGCTCATTAGGTACGCTTGTTTCGGAATTCTCGATAAAGACATCTGATTTAGCTTAAACCAGTATCGCAAAGTACTGATGCAACTATCAATGTATAATGGATATCGACCAATATCACCATAAATCATTACATTTGGGGTTTGGGGACTAACTCTCAAAAATCTTTTAAAGCAAACAAGTGGACAGACTCGACTGTTTTGAAGCGCATTTCAGATGCGTATAATAACATAGGTTT
>NC_134897.1:28017174-28022174 GCF_041734735.1 Babylonia areolata | reverse complement strand
GCCAGACTCTTGAGGAGATTAGATCACTGCTGACAACCCCCCCCCCCCAGCCCCCTCATCAAACCCAAACGTGAAGAAATAAGGGGTAGGATGGATAAAAGTGGTGGGAAGGGGGTGATAGTTCATTTTGTTTATAGCCTAGGTAATCTCAACAGTCGTGTCTGGGAGAAAGAAAGTAAGTTTGAGAATGGTTGGTTATCTTATCTACAGTAGTAGTAGGAAGAGAGGCGGATGGATAATCACACACACACACACACACACACACACACACACACACACACACACACACACACACATTATACTAATATATCTAATATACATATATATATATATATATATATATATATATATAGAGAGAGAGAGAGAGAGAGAGAGAGAGACAGACAGACAGACAGACAGACAGGCAGACACACACACACACACACACACACACACACACACACACACACAGAGGGAGCAGGCAGGCTGTCGGA
Organism: Babylonia areolata; assembly: GCF_041734735.1. Lineage (NCBI taxonomy): Eukaryota > Metazoa > Mollusca > Gastropoda > Neogastropoda > Buccinidae > Babylonia > Babylonia areolata. Next base: position 28,021,701 of record NC_134897.1, on the reverse strand, counting down.
CTGTGAGAAAAAGTGTCAGACGAGCAAACACAGTATGACACACACACACACACACACACACACACACACACACACACACACACAGAAACAGCGACATCTGAGAGTCAGACAGAGAAACGGAGACAGGGAGATAACAAGAACACATTTTCATTTACTCATCCAGTCGCCGTCCCTCTGTCCGGCCTTGTCCACTTGCGTTCGCCTGGAAGACTGACCACTGGTCAGTCGCTACGGCCCGCCCGCCCGCCCGCCACTCTTGTTTCCCTTCATCAATGACCGTAAGGGGGAGGTCACTACATTGCGCTGATTGAGGTTATCCCCCCTCCCATGCCCCCACAACTTCTACCATTCCTACCCCCAACACCTCTCCCTCCCCCCCCCACCCCCTTCACGCCCTTCACGTCTGGTGAAGGCATCTTTCTATGCCCTCCTTCTTCTTCTCCACTGCCATAATCATCATCACCTCCTCCTTCTTCTCCACTGCCATAATCATCATCACCTCCTCCTCCTCCTTCTTCTCCACTGCCATAATCATCATCACCTCCTCTTCCTCCTCCTTCCTCCTCCTCTTCTTCTTCATCCATAGCATAATGACGAGTCACTGGGGCGCAGCACTGATGAACTGCTCACCAGATTCCTTCAGGTTTGTTGGTTGTGTGTCTTAGCCAGGGTCTGTGCTGAATGGTTTTTTCCCGTTCATTCTGCAGTGTTGTTGTCAGTGTTTGTCAGTCCATCGGGTCTTTTTTTTTTTCCTGACTCACCCGCACCCCAATCCCCCCCCCCGCCCTCCCCCCCCCCCCCCGTCTCCCTCCCTGAACAAGATCATTGGAGGATTGTTTTAGCAAGGGGACTGAATCTTATTATGCGGCATGGCTACGTAGCAAGATCCATTTATGACGTACAATATCCACTTATGACGTACAATATTTTTGTATTTGTATTTGTATTTCTTTTTATCACAACAGATTTCTCTGCGTGAAATTCGGGCTGCTCTCCCCTGGGAGAGCGCGTCGCTACACTACAGCGCAACCCATGTTTTTTTTGTATTTTTTCCTGCGTGCGGTTTTATTTGTTTTTCCTATCGAAGTGGATTTTTCTACATAATTTTGCCAGGAACAATACTTTTGTTGCCGTGGGTTCTTTTACGTGCGCTAAGTGCATGCTGCACACGCGACCTCGGTTTATCGTCTCAACCGAATGACTAGCGTCCAGATCACCACTCCAGGTCTAGTGGAGGGGGAGAAAAAATCGGCGGCTGAGCCGTGATTCGAACCAGTGCGCTCAGATTCTCTCGCTTCCTAGGCGGACGCGTTACCTCTAGGCCATCACTCCACTTATATCCATTTATGACGTGCAATGTCCATTTATGACGTAGGTGAAACAACGTTACCAAAAGCCTTACTGGATCTGGTTTTGAATTAAAGCTGGCTTCTTGATATTATTCCATCGGTTACGTTCACGATGCAATGTGAAACAATATCAGCATGGCTCGATTTCCTCGCTAGTTTTCTGGCTCGGCATTGGCTGAATAAGATCCTCTGGTGTTCTTCTTCTTCTTCTTCTTGTCCCTGTCTGCCATGTCCACCCCCCTGCACCCTCTCCCTCTGGCCCACCCATCACACATTTGAAAAGGCCGCTTATCACCGTGACACCCTGCCACGTGCTGTCATGACCCTTTTTGTCGGAATATCATTTCAAATCCAGCAACGTTTCATTTCTATGAGAGCCAGCAAAAGGGTTCTCATGCCTTCAAGCTCTGAGAAATGGTAGTGTTGTTGTTATTTTCTTACTTGTTGTTGTGGTTGCTTATCTTGAGAGCGAATGAGCGAGTTTGTGTAATTATGGAAACGTGTGTGTGTGTGTGTGTGTGTGTGTGTGTGTGTGTGTGTGTGTGTGTGTGTGTGTGTGTGTGTGTGTGTGTGTGTGTGTGTGTGTGAGAGAGAGAGAGAGAGAGAGAGAGAGAGAGAGAGATCACACACAGTCACACACACACACACACACACACACACACACACACACACACTCCTACAGACACAGGAACAGAGAGACACACATAGACACACAAGACAGACAGAGAGGGACAGAGGCATAGAAAGAGACAAATGACAGGTATACAGGCAGAGAGAGGGGAAGGGAGGGAGGGAGAGAGAGAGAGAGAGAGAGAGAGAGAGAGAGAGAGAGAGAGAGACAGAGAGACAGAGAGAGAGAGAGACAGAGAGAGAGAGACAGAGAGAGAGAGAGAGAGTTTATGTGTGAAAGGAGAGAGAGAGAGACAGAGAGAGAGAGAGAGACAGAGAGAGAGACAGAGAGAGACAGGATGTAGACAGAAAGAAAGACAAAGAGGCATTGACAGATAGACGGACTGATCTCTCTCTCTCTCTCTCTCTCTATATATATATATATATATATATATAGATAGATAGATAGATAGATAGAGGAATAAGGGAAAGAGATGTTGAAAGGGAGAGACGAGAGCGAGCGATAGACACAGTGTGTGTGTGTGTGTGTGTGTGTGTGTGTGTGTGTGTGTGTGTGTGTGTGTGTGTGTGTGTGTGTGTGTGTGTGTGTGTGTGTGAAGCAGAAAAAAAGTACCATTAAGCATTCAAATGTTTTGTTCATCAGTCCTCAGAAAAAGAAGAAGAAAAGCAACAACAACAGCAACAACAATAACAACAACAATAATTACATCACTTCCACCAACACCAGCAACAACAACAACAATAATTACATCACTTCAACCACCACCAGCAACAACAATAACAACAATAATTACATCACTTCTACCAACACCACCACCACCAACAATAACAACAATAATTACATCACTTCCACCAACACCACCACCACCACCAACAATAATTACATCACTTCTACCAACAACAGCAACAACAACAACAATAATTACATCACTTCAACCACCACCACCACCACCAATAATAACAACAGCAATAATTACATCACTTCCACCAACACCACCACCAACAACAACAACAACAATGATTAAATCACTTCCACCAACAACAGCAACAACAACAACAATAATTACATCACTTCCACCAACAACAGCAACAACAACAACAATAATTACATCACTCCTACCACCACCACCACCACCAACAATAATAACAACAGCAATAATTACATCACTTCCACCAACACCACCACCACCACCAACAACAACAATGATTACATCACTTCCACCAACACCACCACCACCACCACCACCAACAACAACAATAATTACATCACTTCCACCAACAACAGCAACAACAACAACAATAATTACATCACTCCTACCACCACCACCACCACCACCACCAATAATAACAACAGCAATAATTACATCACTTCCACCAACACCACCACCACCACCAACAACAACAACGATTACATCACTTCCACCAACAACAACAACAACTAGAAAACAACAACACTAATAAAACTACGACGAACAAAACAACAACAAAAACAACAACAAAGTTATCATCATCAACAACACCACCACCGCCACCACCACCACCACCACCACCACCACCACCACCACCACCGTAACAGAACTGAAATAGCAGTTCGCTGCAACATGCGATACAATGTTGTGGAATCCCCAAAAGGCGGAACATTTATTTTACACGTGCTTTGTTTTGTCAGCAAATTATTCTTCAGTGCCCGCGATTTTACCAAGGTTGATCAGATCAAAAAGCGATTATGGAAAGCAGCTGGTCTGGGGATAACAAAACGAAAACGAAATATATAGCCCCACAACCACCCCTCTCCCACCCCCCTCTCCCCGCACACACGCGCGCACACACACACATACAAAGAGAGACAGACAGACAGACAGATAGAGAGAGACCGAGACTGAGAGACAAAACAGATAGAAACACACACAGAGACAGAAACACACACACACGCACACCCACACCCACACACATAGAGACACACAGACAGAAACACACAGAGAGACAGACAGACAGACACACACACAGACAGAGAGAGAGAGACAGAGACAGAAAGAGACAGAGACTCACAGAGAGACACACACGCAGAGACAGAGACACAGAGAGAGACAGAGAGAGAGAGAGAGAGAGAGACAGAGACTGAGACACACACAGACAGAAACACACGGAGAGACAGAGACACACACGCACACAGAGACAGAGACAGAGACAGAGACACACACACACACACAGAGGACACTTACAGAAACAACCCCGCACAAATACATACACGCACGCACGTAAGTTCGCATACGTACATTTGCACACACACACACACACACACACACACACACACACACACACACACACACACACACATACACCCACCCACCCACCCCCACAACACTCTCCATTCTCCATCCTCAGCCTTATCCTCCACCTCCATCCCTCTTTTCCAAAGAGTTTTGTGTTGTCCCTCGGACTGACCACGAGAGCCACTGAAGCTGAAGACACGGGAGGACAAGCATCAGCCCCCTCTTTTAATTAACGACAACAACAATGACACAAAGAAGCAAACAGGAAACAAACA
>NC_134897.1:27999674-28007174 GCF_041734735.1 Babylonia areolata | reverse complement strand
AAGTGATTACGAATCAGCAACAGCTTAAAGGTAAACTGATCACAAAGCAAACACTATTGACGGGCTGAGTGATTATAAAACAAAACAAAACAAAACAAAAACACAAATAAACAAAGAAAAACACACACACAAAAAAAAACAAACAAACAAAAACAACAACAACAACAAAAAACAACAACAACCCTGTAGGTCGTGTAATCATAAAACAAAACCAAATTTGGCAAAAAGATCAAAAACTAAAACCGAATGAATGACATAACAACTACCATATGAATGTAACCGATTGATGTGATGATTACAACACAAACACGAACGTTAGGTAATAAAAAACGGACTGATTAAGAGATAACAAAACAGAAACAAATGACCATTTCATGATTACATTGTAATAACCAAGAAAAAACGTACTGATTACAAAATAAAACGAACGAATGATATAATAATTGAAAAAAAAAAAAATCGAACGACTGATATAAAGATTACAAAAAAACCCCAAAAAACAAAAAAAACACACCTTAATGCAGCGCCACCTTTTTTTCTGCAATATATGTTTGCTTTACTGATAGAAAGTGGATTTCTAAACAGAAATCTGGCCAAGGGACAACCCTTTTGTTAAGTGGGTTATTACGTGTGCGCAAAAATACACCCCACAAGTGGAGTGATGGCCTAGAGGTAACGCGTCCGCCTAGGAAGCGAGAGAATCTGAGCGCGCTGGTTCGAATCACGGCTCAGCCGCCGATATTTTCTCCCCCTCCACTAGACCTTGAGTGGTGGTCTGGACGCTAGTCATTCGGATGAGACGATAAACCGAGGTCCCGTGTGCAGCATGCACTTAGCGCACGTAAAAAGAACCCACGACAACAAAAGGGTTGTTCCTGGTAAAATTCTGTTGAAAAATCCACTTCGATAGGAAAAACAAATCAAATTGCACGCAGGAAAAAATACAAAAAAGAAAAAAAAGGAAAAAAAGGGGGGCGCTGTATTGTAGCGACGCGCTTTCCCTGGGGAGAGCAGCCCGAATTTCACACAGAGAAATCTGCTGTGATAAAAAGAAATACAAAATACAAAATACGAATACTGCAACACGGGACCTCGGTTCACATCGCCTCATCTGAAGGGCTAGGACCCAGCCAACCACTCAAGGTCTGGTGGATGCCTGGGGGGAGGGGTGGGGGTGTGGGGGAGGGGAGGGCGCGGACGAATGGGGAAGTACAAACTCCGATCTGATTATGAGTGGGATTGGAACCCGCTGACACTCGCTTCCTAGACGGGGAGCACTGCCACTACTTCTTCTTCTGCGTTCGTGGGCTGCAACTCACATGTTCACTCGCATGTACACGAGTGGGCTTTTACGTGCATGACCGTTTTTACCCCGCCATGTAGGCAGCCATACTCCGCTTTCGGGGGTGTGCATGCTGGGTATGTTCTTGCTTCCATAACCCACCGAACGCTGACATGGATTACAGGATCTTTAACGTGCGTATTTGATCTTCTGCATGCGTTTACACACGAAGGGGGTTCAGGCACTAGCAGGTCTGCTGCACATACGTTGACCTGGGAGATCGTAAAAATCTCCACCCTTTACCCACCAGGCGCCGTCACCGTGATTCGAACCCGGGTCCCTCAGATTGAAAGTCCAACGCTTTAACCACTCGGCTATTGCACCCGTCATTGCCAGTACTACACCTCCGCTCTCCAGTGTAACATAATTTATCAACATTTCTCCATCACTCCATCACTCATCCCTATCCAAATATCTTTTGCTGTGCTCACACAGCCTCAGTACTGCTAGCAATCCACCGACCTTTTTTGTTGTTTTGTTGTTGTTTTAATGGATAGCAAACAATGGCAGTTGTGGCTCTGCGCACTCTGCCCCTTCTATAACAGATTTCACGTCCTATCTGACGCTGCGACGCGCGCTCAAATACACACTGCTCTTGAGCTCTGACGGTTCGTGCTTGTGTTGCGTTACACGGCTATTTTGTTAGCTCTTAGGGACAGAAGGAAAGATAAGAGAGGGAGAGAGAGAGAGAGAGAGAGAGAGAGAGAGAGAGAGACAGACAGACAGACAGAGAGAACAAGAACAAGAACAAGAAAAAAACCTTTAATCTCCAGGCCTCGGCCCCTAGAAAGAGGTCAAAAGTACACAATATGGTGATCACTCAGCCACAACAAAATGTAAAATACGTACTAACTTAACCTGTAGAACAAAAGTGCTTCTCGTGCATAGGAAATTAATTCTAACTTTCATCATTGTTGTCACAGAATTCCTGTCGTATCTTCAGGGCATTAAATATATAAATGCATAGTTTACGAATACTGTAAACAGAACCATTCTTCATCAAGTGAACATACGATTGACCTTCAGAGTTCAGAGAGAGAGACAGAGAGAGAGAGAGAGAGAGAGAGAGAGAGAGAGAGAGAGAGGGAGAGAGAGACAGAGAGAGATAGAGAGAGAGACAGAGATAGAGACAGACACAGAAAGACAGAGGGATAAAGATTTTTTTATGTGTTGCCTAGTCTGTCCTCCTGTCCTTATAACAATAGCAACAACAACAACGATAATGTTGGCAAATACCACTACTACTGCTACTAATGATGATAACAATAATCATCATTATCATCATTATAAAAAAAAGTAACAAAGGGAACACATTCAGACACTCACGTAGAGTGAGAGAGAGGCATAGACAGAGCAACAAAGAGAGATAGATAGAGAGAGAGAGAGAGAGAGAGAGAGAGAGAGAGAGAGAGAGAGAGAGAGAGAGCAAGGAACGAAAGAAGGGGGAAATGAGAAAAGAAGGCATGCAGGAGAAACGTGAAAGAAACAAAGAAAGAAGAAAAACAAAAGAAAGCAAAAGAATAAGACAGGAACGAATAAAACATGGAAGAAAAGAAGGCCGTGGAAGGAAGCACTGAAGGAAGAAATAGTAAAGGAAGAAAGTGAAAGGAAAGGGAAAAAAATAATAAAAGGAAAGAAATGACTGAAATAACAAAGAAAGTATAAAGGTGAAGACAGAACACAAGAACTCTGTAGGGTCAGGCGACAGATTTGCCATCTTGTCCTTCGAGTCCCAACGCCCCAAGTCGCCATGACATTAGGGAGGAGGAATTTTTTTGTTTAATGTCCCGTCACACATATCGGTGATTGAAGACATTTTGTTAAAGTATTTATGAATATATTTGAGTATTATCGGTTAGAAGGGGGGTGGGAGATGTGAATGAATGGAGGTTTGGGGGAAACTGGGCAAATGAGGGTGAAATGTGGGTGAAATTTGAAAAAAAGAAAAAAAAATCTAAATACAATTACAGGAAATTACTTAAAGGGCTTCGTAAAAGAGAAGTCGTTAAACTGACAAGCGAAACAACTGATAATGAATGCAAAAAGTCAAAAACATCAACGTTCTCAGTCACTTGTGAAGACACACTTTCGTGTACATAAGGCTTCATCAAGCTACAGTCAAAAATTATATGCTCAATTGTCAGGTTACTAAAGCACATGCACTTGACATTAGAACAATGCTTGGTCCGTAATGAATTTGATTTTGAATGACATTATGCAGCTTCTATAGACCAAGACCCGTGTACTTACTTGAGTCCGTCTGGGGGCGATCTGGAGCCCACTGATCTTGAAAACTCTGTAGAGCGATAGGGTAGAAAGAGAGAATGAAGGAAGGATTGAAAGAAAAAAAAAAGAAAAAAAAGAAAACAAATAAAAGGCAAGAGAAGAAGAAAAGAGAGAAAGACAGAACGCAGAGGACAGTCAGGAAGAGAGGATTCAAGTGAGAAAAGGAAATCACATAATGCTGATTATCACCCAGACCAACACAATGGGGCCGTTTCAGGGCTGAAAGAATTAAGCAGGGGGGAAAAACACACAGGGAAATGAATGAAAGAATAAAAAAAAACCCCAACAACAACAAAAAAAAAAAAAGAAAGAAAGAACGAATGAATGAATGAAAGAAAGAATGGGAAGAAAGACAGAGAGAAAAAGAAAAAAATAATCAAGAAAATCAGCTTCAGTTTAAAGGAGGTGTCAAAGTGTGCAGTCTGATCCATTCACATCCCCTGAAAAAAACAGACAAACAAACAAACAACAAAACAAACAGAAAGGAAAAGGCAGGTGCCAAGTCCTGGCCCACAGCCACAAAGCGCTGATCAGGACAGGAGGGGAAAAGAGAATGAAAGAAAAAAGAAAGAAAGAAAGAAAAAAAAAAGGATGAACGAAAGAAATAACGAAAATACAAGCAAGAAAAGGAAGGAGAAAGAAAGAAAGAAAGGACAGAAAGAAAGAAAGGGCAGAAAGAAAGGGCAGAAAGAAAGAAAGGACAGAAAGAAAGAAAGAAAGGACAGAAAGAAAGGGCAGAAAGAAAGGGTAGAAAGAAAGAAAGGACAGAAAGAAAGGGCAGAAAGAAAGGACAGAAAGAAAGGACAGAAAGGACAGAAAGAAAGGGCAGAAAGAAAGAAAGGATAGAAAGAAAGGGCAGAAAGAAAGGACAGAAAGAAAGAAAGGGCAGAAAGAAAGAAAGGACAGAAAGAAAGGAAAGAAAGGACAGAAAGAAAGGAAAGAAAGAAAGAAAGGACAGAAAGAAAGAAAGAAAGGACAGAAAGAAAGAAAGGGTAGAAAGAAAGAAAGAACAGAAAGAAAGGAAAGAAAGGACAGAAAGAAAGAAAGGGTAGAAAGAAAGAAAGGACAGAAAGAAAGAAAGAAAGGACAGAAAGAAAGAAAGAAAGAAAGGACAGAAAGAAAGAAAGAAAGGACAGAAAGAAAGAAAGGACAGAAAGAAAGGAAAGAAAGAAAGAAAGGACAGAAAGAAAGAAAGGACAGAAAGAAAGAAAGAAAGAAAGAAAGGACAGAAAGAAAGAAAGAAAGGACAGAAAGAAAGGACAGAAAGAAAGAAAGGACAGAAAGAAAGAAAGAAAGAAAGGACAGAAAGAAAGAAAGAAAGGACAGAAAGAAAGGACAGAAAGAAAGAAAGGACAGAAAGAAAGAAAGGACAGAAAGAAAGAAAGAAAGAAAGGACAGAAAGAAAGAAAGAAAGGACAGAAAGAAAGAAAGGACAGAAAGAAAGGACAGAAAGAAAGAAAGGGCAGAAAGAAAGAAAGAAAGGACAGAAAGAAAGAAAGGACAGAAAGGACGGACAGAAAGAAAGAAAGGACAGAAAGAAAGAAGGACAGAAAGAAAGAAAGAAAGGACAGCAAGAAAGAAAGGACAAAAAAAGGAGAGAAAGAAAGAAAGAGAGGACAGAAAGAAAGAAAGGACAGAAAGAAAGAAAGAAAGGACAGAAAGAAAGAAAGGACAGAAAGAAAGGAAAGAAAGAAAGAAAGGACAGAAAGAAAGAAAGAAAGGACAGAAAGAAAGGAAAGAAAGGACAGAAAGAAAGGAAAGAAAGAAAGAAAGGACAGAAAGAAAGAAAGAAAGAAAGGACAGAAAGAAAGAAAGGACAGAAAGGACAGAAAGAAAGAAAGAAAGAAAGGACAGAAAGAAAGAAAGAAAGGACAGAAAGAAAGGAAAGACAGAAAGAAAGGACGGATAGAAAGAAAGAAAGAAAGGACAGAAAGAAAGAAAGGACAGAAAGAAAGAAAGAAAGGACAGAAAGAAAGAAAGAAAGGACAGAAAGAAAGAAAGGACAGAAAGAAAGAAAGAAAGGACAGAAAGAAAGAAAGGACAGAAAGAAAGAAAGAAAGGACAGAAAGAAAGAAAGGACAGAAAGGACGGACAGAAAGAAAGAAAGGACAGAAAGAAAGAAGGACAGAAAGAAAGAAAGAAAGGACAGAAAGAAAGAAAGGACAAAAAAGGAGAGAAAGAAAGAAAGAGAGGACAGAAAGAAAGAAAGGACAAAGAAAAGAAAGAAAGAAACAAAGGGCAGAAAGAAAGAAAGAATGAAAGAAAGGACAGAGAAAAAGGACAGAAAGAAAGAAAGGGCAGAAAGAAAGAAATGACAGAAAGAAAGGACAGAAAGAAAGAAAGGACAGAAAGAAAGAGCAGAAAGAAAGGACAGAAAGAAAGAAAGGACAGAAAGAAAGAAAGAAAGAAAGAATGAAAGAAAGGGCAGAGAAAAAGGACAGAAAGAAAGAAAGGGCAGAAAGAAAGAAAGGACAGAAAGAAAGGGCAGAAAGAAAGAATGAAAGAAAGGGCAGAAAGAAAGAACAGAAAGAAAGAAAGGACAGAAAGGACAGAAAGGGCAGAAAGAAAGGGCAGAAAGAAAGAAAGGGCAGAAAGAAAGAAAGGGCAGAAAGAAAGGACAGAAAGAAAGGACAGAAAGAAAGGACAGAAAGAAAGAAAGAAAGGGCAGAAAGAAAGAAAGGACAGAAAGAAAGAAAGAAAGGAAGGGCAGAAAGAAAGAAAGGAAGGGCAGAAAGAAAGAAAGGGCAGAAAGAAAGGGCAGAAAGAAAGGACAGAAAGAAAGAAAGAAAGGGCAGAAAGAAAGAAAGGACAGAAAGAAAGAAAGAAAGGAAGGGCAGAAAGAAAGAAAGGAAGGGCAGAAAGAAAGAAAGGGCAGAAAGAAAGGAAGGAAGGGCAGAAAGAAAGAAAGGGCAGAAAGAAAGGAAGGGCAGAAAGAAAGAAAGGACAGAAAGAAAGGACAGAAAGAAAGGACAGAAAGAAAGAAAGAAAGAAGAAAGAAAGAAAGGGCAGAAAGAAAGATAAGAAAGAAAGGACAGAAAGAAAGGACAGAAAGAAAGGAAGGAAAGAAAGAAAGAAAGAAAGAAAGAAAGGGCAGAAAGAAAGATAAGAAAGAAAGGACAGAAAGAAAGGACAGAAAGAGAGAGCAGAAAGAAAGGACAGAAAGAAAGAAAGGGCAGAAAGAAAGAAAGAAAGGGCAGAAAGAAAGAAGACAGAAAGAAAGGACAGAAAGAAAGGACAGAAAGAAAGAAAGGGCAGAAAGAAAGAAAGTGCAGAAAGAAAGGGCAGAAGAAAGAAAGGACAGAAAGAAAGAAAGGCAGAAAGAAAGGGCAGAAAGAAAGGACAGAAAGAAAGAAAGGCAGAAAGAAAGGACAGAAAGAAAGGGCAGAAAGAAAGGACAGAAAGAAAGAAAGGCAGAAAGAAAGGACAGAAAGAAAGGGCAGAAAGAAAGGGCAGAAAGAAAGGCAGAAAGAAAGAAAGTGCAGAAAGAAAGGGCAGAAAGAAAGGGCAGAACCAAAGAAAGAAAGAAAGGGCAGAGAAAGAAAGAAAGGCAGAAAGAAGAAAGGGCAGAAATAAAGAAAGGGCAGAAAGAAAGAAAGAAAGGGCAGAAAGAAAGAAAGAAAGGGCAGAAAGAAAGAAAGGACAGAAAGAAAGAAAGGACAGAAAGAAAGGACAGAAAGAAAGAAAGGACAGAAAGAAAGAAAGAAAGAAAGAAAGAAAGAAAGAAGAAAGAAAGAAAACCAAGAAAATCATCACCGAGCTGATCAAACTTCCAAACTGTACAGATCCCATGACAGCCCAAGGGAGCAGTGTGGATGGAAGGCGAGGGGGGGGGGGGTGGGGGGTGAAGACAGGGAGGGAGGGAGGGAGGGAGA
>NC_134897.1:27989674-27992174 GCF_041734735.1 Babylonia areolata | reverse complement strand
TCCCTTGACAAGGGATTTCCCGGAGGATCGCGTAAACACACATCGGACGTAATGAGCGGAAGCACTGGAACAGCTGTGATAAATCACACTGTAAAGTTTGGAAGTGGCCACGTTGGGAATTATCGAAGATGCTGATCCGGAAATGTTGCACGCACGCACCCACACACACACACACACACACACACACACACACACACACACACACACACACACACACACACACACACACACACACACACACACACAAGCACGCGCGCGGGTTTTTCTCTCGCCTGTCAGTGAAGATTGTTGAACGTAATGAAATTGAAAATCATCGACCCTGTCCTCTGAAAGCATTTTCTCAATTTCGAACAAAGAGGAGAAAGGAAGTGATAAAGAAAGAGAGAGAGAGAGAGAGAGAGAGAGAGAGAGAGAGAGAGAGAGAGAGAGAGAGAGAGAGTGGTGGAAGAGAGAGGGGGGACAGAGAGAGAGAGATAGAGAGAGAGAGTGGTGGAAGAGAGAGGGGGGACAGAGAGAGAGAGAGAGAGAGAGAGAGAGAGGTGGAAGAGAGAGAGGGCGACACAGAGCGAGAGAGATAGAGAGTAAGTGGTGGAAGAGAGAGGGGGGACAGAGATAGAGAGATAGAGAGAGAGAGTGGTGGAAGAGAGAGGGGGACAGAGACAGAGAGAGAGAGAGAGAGTGGTGGAAGAGAGGGGGGGGGGACAGAGAGAGATATATATATATAGAGAGAGAGAGAGAGAGGAGTGGAGGTGTGAGGAGAGGGAGGGAGGGAGGGAGGGGGAGAGAGAGAGAGTGATGGAAGAGAGAGAGAAAGGGGGAAAGAGAGAGAGAGAGAGGAGTGGAGGTGTGGGGAGAGAGAGAGAGGGGTGGAAAGAGAGAGAGAGATGGAAGAGAGAGAGAGAGAGAGAGAGGTGGAAGAGAGAGAAAGGGGGAAAGAGAGAGAGAGGAGTGGAGGTGTGGAGAGAGAGAGAGAGAGAGAGAGAGAGAGAGAGAGAGAGAGAGGAGTAGGAGTGTGTTAGAGGAAGAGAGAGAGAGAGAGAGAGAGGAGTAGGGGTGTGTTAGAGGGAGAGAGAGAGAGAGAGAGAGAGAGAGAGGAGTAGGAGTGTGTTAGAGGAAGAGAGAGAGAGAGAGAGAGAGAGAGAGAGAGAGAGAGAGAGGAGTAGGGGTGTGTTAGAGGGAGAGAGGGAGAGAGAGAGAGAGATACATAAATATCGCGGAAGGCGAAGAAGAGGAGGAGGAGGGGGAGGAGAAGAGTGAGGAGGGTGGATAGACAGACAGACAGAGAGCGGGTGGAGAGAGAGGTGGGGAGGCCGGGCAAAGAAAGAGAGAGTGACAGGGAGAGAGGGGGGTGATGAGGAGAGGAAGGAGAAGGACGAGGTGGTGATGGAGGCGGTGGGGGGGAGAGGGGAAGGAGGAAAGAGAGGGAGAGAGAGAGAGAGAGAGAAGAAAGAAAGGAAGACTGGACGAGAGAGAGAAAGAAGGAAGCAGAGAGAGAGAGAGAGAGAGAGAGAGAGAGAGAGAGAGAGAGAGGGAGAGGGGGGGGGGGTGAGGGGGAGATGGAGAGAGAGAAGGAACTCAGAACTTGGAAAGTTTAAAATATATTGGCCACGGATCTCTAAGCATGTTAAGGAAGTAGCGAGTAAAAAAAAAAAAAAAAAAAACACCACCAAAAGGCGTGCGGGCGGTGATGGACAATAGTGTCGGCAACAGTTCTCCATTTGTCCCAGCAATGAGTCGGGGGGGATGTGATTACTGTGAATAAAACATGGACAGCTGGGACACAGAGAGACTGCAGTTACCAAGTGAGAGACGAACAACGACCAAAAAAACCCACCCCCCCCAAAAAAAAAAAACAACAACAAACAACAACAAAAACAACAACAAAAAATCCAGTCAATGTGAGCCTTTATTTTTTTCTCCACTGATGAACCACCGTGAAGCGAAGGTTACAGAATTACGAAAGAACGAGACAGACAAACAGACTGAGGGGCATGCAGGCATGCAGGCGGACAGACAGGCATATTAATAGGGACAGAAAATCAACAGACAAACACACATAGATAAGCAGACAGACAGACAGACACGTAGACAGTCAGGAAGATAGTGAGATAGATAAATAGGTAGAGAGAGAGAGAGAGGGAGAGAGAGAGAGAGAGAGAGAGAGAGAGGGAGAGAGACAGAGACAGAGATGGATATACAGACATAATATAGACAGCGAAAGACACACACGCGCACATACACACAAACTGGTAGGCAGACAGGCGGACACAAACAAAACACAGAGGCAGACAGAGACAAACAGACAGGCAGACATAAATTGATAAACAGAGAGAGAGACAGACAGACAGATTGACAAGCAGGCAGGCGCTTGTATGTATGAACAGACGGAGCGACAGACAGACAGACAGACAGACAGACAGAAATACAGACGGCCAGAGAGACATAACACAAAACCAAACATACCACCGTCTCAAGTGCTGCGCCCTTCCCTCCCTCCTCC
>NC_134897.1:27969674-27972174 GCF_041734735.1 Babylonia areolata | reverse complement strand
TATGTCTCTCTCTGTCTGTACTCTCTCTGTATGTCTCTGTATGTCTCTCTGTCTGTAGGTCTCTCTCTGTATGTCCCTCTCTGTCTGTATGTCTCTCTCTGTATGCCTCTCTCTGTCTGTATGTCTCTCTCTCTCTCTGTCTGTATGTCTCTGTCTGTATGTCTCTCTCTGTCTGTATGTCTCTGTCTGTATGTCTCTCTCTGTATGTCTCTGTCTGTCTGTACTCTGTATGTCTCTCTCTCTGTGTCTGTATGTCTCTCTGTCTGTATGTCTCTCTCTGTCTGTATGTCTCTCTGTCTGTATGTCTCTCTCTGTCTGTATGTCTCTCTCTGTCTGTATGTCTCTCTCTGTCTTTCTCTCTGCTTTGTTTTACTCCATCTTCCATGATTGTTTTGTGTGTGTGTGTGTGTGTGTGTGTGTGTGTGTGTGTGTGTGTGTGTGTGTGTGTGTGTGTGTGTGTGTGTGTGTGTGTGTGTGTGTGTGTGTGTGTGTTTTCTGAAAGGGCACTGTGAAATGCATCCTTCCACCCTCAACAAAACATTCGAGCTCAGGTTCGAGTTCGAGATCGAGTTCTACCTCTCTCCCTCCCTCCTTCCCTCCCTCTCTCTGTCCCGCTCTCTCACTCTGTTTTTTTCCCCCCTTCAAGTTCCAACATGAAGTGTATCTTGGTACATTTACAATAGGCAACGCGCATGATTTCATTTGACATCTTTTCCATGTCTGAGTAAGCGTGGTGTTTGTAGTTTGTTTGTTCTGTTTTCCTGTTTTTCCTTGTGTGTGTGTGTGTGTGTGTGTGTGTGTGTGTGTGTGTGTGTGTGTGTGTGTGTGTGTGTGTGTGTGTGTGTGTGTGTGTGTGTGTGTGTGTGTGTGTGTGTGTGTGTGTGTGTGTGTGTGTGTGTGTGTGTGTGTGTGTGTGTGTTGTGTGTGTGTGTGTGTGTGTGTGTGTGTGTGTGTGTGTGTGTGTGTGTGTGTGTGTGTGTGTGTGTGTGTGTGTGTGTGTGTGTGTGTGTGTGTGTGTGTGTGTGTGTGTGTGTGTGTGTGTGTGTGTGTGTGTGTGTGTGTGTGTGTGTGTGTGTGTGTGTGTGTGTGTGTGTGTGTGTGTGTGTGTGTGTGTGTGTGTGTGTGTGTGTGTGTGTGTGTGTGTGTGTGTGTGTGTGTGTGTGTGTGTGTGTGTGTGTGTGTGTTCGTTTTTGTTGTTTGTCTGTTGCTGCTGGATTTTCTGGCTTGAGGGCCGGATGTAAGAAAAAAAACTACGACAATTGCGTTCACTATCCTCGCGAAAGAAAAAAACCCACCACACCAAAGACACAATCAAACACTTAATCATTCGCCCACAGCAAAGACACACACACACACACACACACACACACACACACACACACACACACACACACTGAGACAAATAGACACTGTCAACCCGTCTCTGTTCGTCTGTCTGTCTGTCTGTCTGTCTGTCTGTCTCTCCACTTCTATTCTGCCAGTCTTTTGCTTCATTTACCTCGCTGTCACCACCCAACTGTCTGAATCATTGGGAATCTGAGACAGACAGATAGACACAAAGGCAGAGACAGATAGACAGAGACAGAGATAGAAAGAGAGGGAGACAGAGATACGGACACGCAGAGACAGACAGAGAGGCAAAGATAGACAGACAGAGACAGATATAGAAAGAGAGAGAGAGACAGAGATACGGAAACAGATAATCTATTCAAGCCGTCCCTCAACCCGTCTCTGTCTGTCTGTCTGTCTGTCTGTCTGTCCGTCTCTCCTTTCTATTCTGCCCCTCTTTTACTTCAGTTGTCTCTCTATCACCACCCAACTGTCTGAATCATTGGGAATCTCTACCTACACGTGACAAACGTAACTCAGCACTGAAACAGATTTCCGAATGCAGTGACTGATCACATTATTCCTATCTCATTTCCCACATGATCTCCTATAATAATAATAATAATAATAATAATAACAATAACAACACTACTGCTACTACTGCTACTACTACTGATAATGGTAATAGAAAAAAAGATGCTAATGATGATGATGACGAAAACAAAAACAATAATGACAACAACAATAATAATGATGATGATGGTGACGGCAACAGCAACAAGAACAACAATGATGATAATAATAATAACGCAAAAAAAATGATAATGATAATGAGGATGATAACAACGATAACAACAATAAAATAGAATAATAACAATAATGAAATATAAACACTATTTTTGATATATGGGATGAATCTCAATGCATACTGATAGAAGGCTAGAATAAAAAACAATATATATATATATATATATATATATATATATATAAGGCGGTGAAAGGGAGGGTATGGAGGAGCTATTTTGGAAAAAAAAAACCCAGTGTAAGGCTAAAACCTACCGTCTTGTTCTTTCTTTGACCCTGTCTCTGTAGTCTCTCTCCGCGTGCGTCTGTCTATCTGTCTGTCTGTCTGTCTGTATGTCTGTCTTTCTCTCAGAGGAAAGCTCATGAA
>NC_134897.1:27949674-27954674 GCF_041734735.1 Babylonia areolata | reverse complement strand
TCCTGTTGTTCTGATGGTCACAGTCGGACACCACTGACTATCAGTTGGGACATCGCTTCCCCCTATTGTTCTGATGGTCACAGTCGGACACCACTGACTATCAGTTGGGACACCCGCTGCCTCCTGTTGTTCTGATGGTCACAGTCGGACACCACTGACTATCAGTTGGGACACCCGCTGCCTCCTGTTGTTCTGATGGTCACAGTCGGACACCACTGACTATCAGTTGGGACACCCGCTGCCTCCTGTTGTTCTGATGGTCACAGTCGGACACCACTGACTATCATACATAACAGCCATGGTCACCTGTGAGTAAACAAGCAAAAACGGAAAGTCAAACAAACAAACGGACGAACAACATCTCACAATTTAGGGTCTTCTCTCGTGTGCGGCCTACTGGCGACCTAACATTTACTGTACCGTGTGGACTGTCAGCGCTGAGACTGTGGCAGACGACACGGGATATAGATGACTCGGAATGAGCGGCGTGGGAGCAACGCCATCGAAACAGCGGAGATGACGGGGCAGAAAAGAAAATCTGAAATGCCGGCTTTTGGTCCTTAATTAAAAATAAGCACAAGATCAAGCGCGATACTGTTGAGTGATTCCCAGCAGTCAGCGTTACATTGATTGATTGACTGATTGATATGGATATTTATACAGCGCCTATCCTCGGTCGGAGACCAAGCTCTAAGTGCTTTTCAAACACGGGGGTCATCTGCAGAACAGGCTGCCCACCTGAGCAGAGCCGACTGACGGCTGCCACTGGGCGCTCATCATTCGTTTCCTGTGTCATTCAAACATATCTCAGGCACGCACACATACGCACTCAGACAGATATTAACATTTTACGTGTATGACCTTTTTTGTTTTTTGTTTACTCCGTCTTGATATACATGTTAACAACAACAGCGACAACGGCGACAACGACAGCAGCAACAACAATAAGTGGAGTGATGGCCTAGTGGTGACGCGTCCGCCTTGGAAGCGAGAGAATCTGAGCGCGCTGGTTCGAATCACGGCTCAGCCGCCGATATTTTCTCCCCCTCCACTAGACCTTGAGTGGTGGTCTGGACGCTAGTCATTCAGATGAGACGATAAACCGAGGTCCCGTGTGCAGCATGCACTTAGCGCACGTAAAAGAACCCACGGCAACAAAAGGGT
This sequence comes from Babylonia areolata, assembly GCF_041734735.1. Classification (NCBI taxonomy): domain Eukaryota; kingdom Metazoa; phylum Mollusca; class Gastropoda; order Neogastropoda; family Buccinidae; genus Babylonia; species Babylonia areolata. The sequence continues at coordinate 27,953,510 of NC_134897.1, read as the reverse complement.
TGTTCCTGGCAAAATTCTGTAGAAAAATCCACTTCGACAGGAAAAACAAATAAAACTGCACGCAGGAAAAAATACCAAAAAATGGGTGGCGCTGTAGTGTAGCGACGCGCTCTCCCTGGGGAGAGCAGCCCGAATTTCACACAGAGAAATCTGTTGTGATAAAAAGGAATACAAAATACAACAATAATGATAATCATAGTGAAACAAACAAAGAAAGCTTTCTGTGAGAAGACATTCCCAGGCCATCCGTATACCGTTCGTATTTTGACACAGGACACACAACAACGATCAAGACATGACAACTACGGTAGTGTAGTCACGTGACAAGATTGAACGGCCTTGCTGAATCAATCCTCCAGGATAATGTTGAGATAACTCAGAACTCAAACAATTTTATTCATGGACGCAGACGGAGGGGAAGTGTGTGTGTGCGTGCGTGCGTGTGTGTGTGTGTGTGTGTGTGTGTGTGTGTGTGTGTGTGTGTGCGTGCGTGCGTGCGTGTGTGTGTGTGTGTGTGTGTGTGTGTGTGTGTGTGTGTGTGTGTGTGTGTGTGGTGGGGGTGTGTGTGATTGTGTGTGTTTGTGTGCGTGCGTGCGTACGTGCGCGCGCGCGCGCGCGCGATTATGTGTGTGTGTATGTGTGTGTGTGTGTGTGTGTGTGTGTGTGTGTGTGTGAGTGCACGTGTGTGTATGTGTGTGTAGCGTGTCTGTGTGTATGTTTTATGTACACGTCAGTGATCTTACTTGCTGTTTTTTTCTTTCTATTTCTTATCTTCAATATGAAAGTTAATTTGGATGGCGAGAGCGTTCATTTCAGCCAAAGTGTTTAGCTGTGTAGTGAACAGGATTATGGAATGCTTGTTGCATGATTTATGTTGAACTGACTCGTTTTCATTTAATCAGTTTTTGTCTGAGCGTGCATTTAACTTGCAGCCAAGGGCTATAAACTATAGGCAGCAATTGACCAGAACGCCAGCATGCTAGTTTTGTTTGTTTGTGTGTGTGTGTGTGTGTGTGTGTGTGTGTGTGTGTGTGTGTGTGTGTGTGTGGGAGGAGGGGAGGGGTGCGTGTGTGTGTTGCCTGTGTGTGTGTGTGTGTGTGTGTGTGTGTGTGTGTGCATGTGTGTGTGTGTGTGTGTGTGCGCGTGCGTGCTGGTTTTCATGTCATTCTGGAAGTGGTCGCAAATCAGTAAACAGGGAAAAAAAAAAAAAAAAAAGTAGGGCGATTGAATTAAAGGAATCCTTCGAAGCGTGAGATATCCTTATCTATCCCTTTCTCCCCAAGAGCAACAGCAGCAGCTTGGCACCACGTCGTAAAGCAGACAGCCCCCTGGTTCCAGGGCGTCATAAAACATGGCAGGTCTACAGGCTTCCTGGATGGGCTGGGGCAAGTGGGAATCATAGTTCAGCTGAAACGGGCACACCCCATTTGGGGAAACTATTGACCGACTCGGATAGGGAGTCCTTACCCTGACAATCTGCTTTGCTAACTGTCACAGGAAGCGTGAAAGATCAATCAGTCAGTCGTGTTGTTTACTATTCTGCCGACAGCCAGGGTCAGTTGTGGAGCGTTAACAACCGGTTGAATTAATTGATTGAATTGATAATCAGAATGAACAAGAAGGCCAATCACATTTTGGACAGTTTTTTGGGTTAGGAAATGACAAAGTCAACGTTTGATTAATTTAAACAGATATATTAAGCGTTACTTGACATTTGGATTTGGAGTTTTAGATTATGACAACAGACCTACATTGTATTTTTAACAAAACAAGATCGAATAACAGATTCATTTTTTGCACACTTTCTAAAATTGTCAAAAATGTAGTACGCAGATAAGTTTGTTTTCCTTCCCTTGCCGATCTCACAAACAATATATTCCATGCAAGGTTTATAACGAACCATGTTTATTCCACGCAGCATTGTCAATGTCACATCAAATCAAAAACATAGTCAGAAACTCATGCACATTATGTAATATGTATAAAGCGTTTAACAGACGTGCTGATTTTGTTATGCAATAAAGAAATGGATACTTAAATGAAGACACGCTGCACTGACATGAAGAAATGTCATGTATTACTGTATGTTGTTTGAATCTATATATACACGTATGCCCCCTGTTGGGATCTTTATGATCTCAGGCACAGACATTTCACAGCCAGCTGCATGGAAGACTGTGCTCGGAGATGTTCCTCCAAGATAATGTCTTTCACTTTCTGATGGAAATACATATTTCAGATCGATTTTAGTTTTACGCGGTCTGAACAAGACGTAGTTGTATGGGTCTTTAAACATATTCTAGCTGACCTTTCCCTTTTGTTTGTTTTTTTTCTGTCTGGTTTCAACAACTGATGGATCGTCATTAGCCCTGAAATGGCCCCATTTGTTTTCGGCTGGGCTGGAAGCAATATGAAATGATTTGATTTGATTTGATATGTTTTTGATTGATTGATTGATATGGATACTTGTATAGCGCCTATCCTCGGTCGGAGACCAAGCTCTAAGCGCTTTACAAAAACGGAGTCATTAATTTGCACAACAGGCTGCCTACCTGGGTAGAGCCGATTGACGGCCGCCACTGGGCGCTCACCATTTCTTTCCTGTGTCAATCAATCAGATTTCAGACACACACACTTTAGAAGAGACTATGGCCTATGCTGAATAAACTGTCTCTGTTTCTCAGTTTTTCTGCCTTCCCTCCCCCCCACCCCCCTTCCCCCAGCTTCCCATTTTGAAGCAACGCAGCAGTTGTGGATCCAGTGTCTACCCCACCAGAAAAGGAGAGATAGGAAAAGGGAGTCCAACGATGCAGGTGACTGCCAATGATGGAGACCTTTCCATGGCTGGCCTGTGATCTTTCTCCTCTGTCTGACAGTCCGCCCCCCTGCTGGTGCTCCGTAATGCCACCGTGACCATCTGTGTGTGGAGGTGGGGGTGGAAGTGGGGTGTGGGGAGGGCTAAAAGGTCACTGACACCCACTAACTAATCAACTAAAAACAATAATAACAAGAGAGGCAAGGCCTTCAAGACTCACTTGTGACATACTGAAAAAAAACAAAACAAAAAAACCCAAGCTTTTTATGTATTGTATATAATTTCAAAATGTAATGTTTAAGATGAGAAAGATCAGTTTAAAGCGAATTAAGTCCCCTAGCATTAATTACAGAGTAATTTCCCTTTTTTACTAACTGCACCAAAACGTTTGCAAAATAAATACAACTTCCATGTTTAGCAAAAGAAGTTCCTGTTTGAACAAAAAATGATAATAATGACTGCTCTTGTTGCTGGGTCAGAATATCAGATCAAAGTGCCAAGTTTAGAGAATACAAAAAATATAAATATAACAGTAAATGCAGTTTGCATACAATTAGGCTTCATTTTATATTTTTTTGTGCCCATCCCATAGGTGCAATATTGTTTTAAACAAGATGACTGGAAAGAACTGAATTTTTTCCTATTTCTATGCCTAATTTGGTGTCAACTGACAAAGTATTTGCAGAGAAAATGTCAATGTTAAAGTTTACCACGGACACACAGACACACAGACACACACACACAGACAACCGAACACCGGGTTAAAACATAGACTCACTTTTTTTACACAAGTGAGTCAAAAATCAACAACACAAGTGCTTTATGATTCCGTCATTTGTCTCCAGGGCTGACCACTTTTGCTCAGCGCACTTTGTTTTTTGGACGGACTACCACACAAAACCTACAGACCTGGAGCCAGCTGCATTGCTTTGGTTCTAACGTTTTGAGTTACACGTGACTAAATGCCTACGTTGACCGAACTACGCCATTGGTCACTTCCATACCACACACAGTTAGTAGC
>NC_134897.1:27937174-27944674 GCF_041734735.1 Babylonia areolata | reverse complement strand
AAAAATCAATAGACTTGACAACCATACAGGTTATTTTTTTTAGACTGACACTGATTGACAGATGCCAACACCTGGCAACTGGCATGAACATGATGAAGGTCACATTGCACAGCTCTGATATTGGATTTTTTGACATGCTGTTTTGAATTTGACAATACTCACATAAATTGCGTCCGAACTTTTAGATGTTTTGTAGGCGTGTTGATGATACCCTAAGGTTACTGTGTGAAAATCTTCAATGAATTCGGTTTCTCTATCACTGAGAAAATACTTGTCAAAAAGCGGTTCACTTTTTGGGGGGACACCCGATATATATATATATATATATATATATTGATAGATAGATAGATAGATAGATAAAGAAAGAGAGCCAGAGAAATAGTGAGAGACTAAGATCGAGAAAAAATAGACACAGGAAAGAAAAAAAATGAATAGGTCAGAGAACTCGTTTTTTTCGCGGAAACACTCTCGTTGCAAGTAGAAACTCCACGGTGAGTGACCAGCGGTACATTTATGACAAGCCACACTTTGGAGACACCGAGAACAAAGAACTCAAACAAAGCCCCACAAACAGTCTCTAGGTCAGTGAAAGAAGCGCACTGAACAAAAGATCCTAGTCCAACAACTCTAAAGAAAACAGCAAGCACCGCACTGACTGACTCATGAGGTGATGAGATCCAGTCTGACTCTGGAAAAGAAAAAAAGGCTACTCACGTAAGATTCTTCTTCTGCTGCTTCTTCTCCGTTCGTGGGCTGCAACTCCTACGTTCACTCGAGGATACGTGCTACAACAGAGAGAGAGAGAGAGAGAGAGAGAGACAGACAGACAGACAGACAGACAGACAGACAGAGACAAAGAGAGAGAGAGAAGCAGAGAGAGAAACAGAGTGACACAGGCACATACAGAGAAGGGAATAGAAAACAGAACGAGAGACAAAGAAAGAGACAGAGGCAGACAGAGGCAGAAAGACAGAGACAGAAAGACAGAGACAGATATACAGACAGACAGACAGACAGACAGAAGAAAAGCAGTCAGGAGTTCAGCTGGAACTGTCTGGACAGCCAACCCTTCCGTTTCAATTCCCCCACACAGCTGATATTCCTGATAGTGCTCAGACCATCGCGGGCCGGGTGTGGGGTCTGGGGTAAGGGGGGAAGGGAGGGAGGGAGGGAAGGAAAGTTCAATTCACGTTATGTGTATGTAGAAAAAAAAAGAAGCCCTCCCCTCACATACACACACAACACCCCCTCCCCCTCCGAAAAATAAAATAGAAAAAATCCCACACCCAGACACCTTTTCCCATCCCTCTGCCCGCCAGCCCCAGTCTATACCTCCACTGTGAGAGACGCAACACTGATGTATCACTGTTAGCTCCAGTACTCTCCTCCGATTTCAACGTAAACAGAAATAGGAGGTGGGGTAGAGGAGAGGAGAGGAGAGAGAGAGAGTGACAGAGAGAGAGAGAGTGTGTGTGTGTGTGAGAGAGAGAGAGAGAAGGGCAGGGGGTGAAAGAGAAGAAGAAGAAGAAGTAGAGAGAGAGAGAGAGAGAGAGAGAGAGAGAGAGAGAGAGAGAGAGAGAGAGAGAGAACGGAACGGAATGGTTTATTCACATATAAGCCTCAGCCCCACGTGAAGGGGTTCACATGAACATTGTGCAAACAAGTATAAATACGGATAACAAAACATATAATCATATTCATTTCACGAAACAGCAATTTCTCTATGTTTGAAAGCCTTATACAATTCACATGAACATTGTGCAAACAAGTATAAATACGGATAACAAAACATATAATCATATTCATTTCACGAAACAGCAATTTCTCTATGTTTGAAAGTCTTATACAATTCACATGAACATTGTGCAAACAAGTATAAATGTGGATAACAAAACATATAATCATAATCATTTAACGAAACAGCAATTTCTCTATGTTTGAAAGCCTTATACAATTCACATGAACATTGTACAAACAAGTATAAATACGGATAACAAAACATATAATCATATTCATTTCACGAAACAGCAATTTCTCTATGTTTGAAAGCCTTATACAAAAACAAAGAAAAATCACGAACTTCCTTACTATTACTTGACGACATAAGTAGACTTTATCTAAACAGAAAGGGGTGTTTGTAAAGAGAGAGAGAGAGAGAGAGAGAGAGAGAGAGAGAGAGAGAGAGAGAGAGAGAGAGAGAGAGAGAGAGTACTGTACCAGTAGTACTCTCCCCACTGCTACAACTTCTACTTCTGTTTCTCCTCTCCTTCCTCCTCCTCCTCCTCCTCCTCCTCCTCCTCCTCCTACTACTACTACAACTGCTACTAATATACAACAACAACTACCCAAGGTAATGATAATATTGAGAAGAAGATGATCTTTTAAACACACTGTTCAACAGTTCACCAAAGACAAATAACAGCACGCACCAGCGCAACGAACAAAAGGATATCACCCTGGAGTCGGTTTGACTTTACAAGACAGTAATGGTTGCCTCATTTCTATTTCAGATAGCGGGTAGCTCTATGGTGTCTGGCAATGTCTTCTCCATTCCATCATTCTCGATCATTTGCATTACTAACGGTCCCTGCTCGGGTGTCTTTTTTTCTGTAAGATTAGCAACATCGTCCTTTCATAAACAACAACAACAACAACTGAACATGATGGGAAGAGGAAAACCAGAAAGAGAAAGATGCAGAAAGAAGACGACTGCGGCAATGAAACAGAGAAAGGGGAACAGAAATGTAGAAGTCAGAGCGAGACTGAGACAGACAGACACAGAGAAGATTTACAGAAAGAGAAGCACAGACAGGGAGACTGATATATATATATATATATAAAAAGAGAGAGAGAGAGAGAGAGAGAGAGAGAGAGAGAGAGAGAGAGAGAGAGAGAGAGACGATTACAATGTATATGGATATAGGGAAGGTGTAGTTAAGACTAGAATCAAGTACACACAAGAAAGTGAGATACAGGTAATTAGATGTCCCCCTTTCTCTCTGTAAAAAGCAAATCTATCACAGACTACCAGTGATCAGTTAGCGCAACCACTATCACATATTTCACTTCGCTCACACGCTCCAGAACTCGTTAAATCAATCTCAGTTTCAAGAATGAGTGCACAGAACTGAAGGGATCGCCCTAAGAGTCCAAATAACTTCTTAAGACAACAGAGACTTTTCTTTCCGGTTTCAGACACTGTGTGTCTGTAGAACTTGGGTCCACATTCTGTGCACAGCATGTGACAACACATGGACCTGCTGAGACAACGGCCGTCAGTCAGAGAGAAGAATTATAAGCCAGTAATGGAAAGGTCTCCGCGTATTCGATTATGTGATTAAAAAAAAAATCAAGACCTTAGGTTCTTTTAATAACGTTTTTGGAGAAAAAATAATCGACTATTTCACATGGTCTTCGTCAACCTGTTAAGAGGAAGTAGGCTGCCTGGCTGGATGTTTGCGGAGATGAACTGTAATTACTTTTCAGCAGCGGTGGGCAAAATAGCACAGCTGAATAGTTAAAACATTAGGTTCTGGGCTCTATGCCGGTATCGGCGCTTCGTGGATTATGGGTGGAAATCGGGTTTTTCCGATCCGCCAGCACTGTGCAGAACTGCTAGTGCATTTATTAAGCTCCTTCGTGTTTATATCGATGAAGATGAAAAAGAAAAAAAAATGAAGATCACATAATACAGAACAGATTCCTGTGCGTTATATAAAAAAACATGAAGAAACCCAGCATGAACACCCTTGAAAACGGAGAATGGCTGCCTTAATAACGGGGTTAAAATAGTCACATTCATACGATAAAAAAAAGGAAAAAACCCAACTAACTAACGCCTGTACGCTCGAGTGACCGTGGGAGATGCAGCCTATGAACGCAGAAAGAAAGAAAGATACACAACAATGGAGAGGAACACGCAGGTGGAAGATCAAACCAATTGTCTCCCTTCAAGCTTGGTTTTCTCTGCTGTTGTATTTGTATTTGTATTTCTTTTTATCACAACAGATTTCTCTGTGTGAAATTCGGGCTGCTCTCCCCAGGGAGAGCGCGTCGCTACACTACAGAGCCACCCCCCTTATTTTTAATTAATTTTTTTTTTCCTGCGTGCAGTTTTATTTGCTTTTCCTATCGAAGTGGATTTTTCTACAGAATTTTGCCAGGAACAACCGTTATGTTGCCGTGGGTTCTTTTACGTGCGCTAAGTGCATGCTGCACACGGGACCTCGGTTTATCGTCTTATCCGAATGACTAGCGTCCAGACCACCACTCACGGTCCAGTGGAGGGGGAGAAAATATCGGCGGCTGAGCCGTGATTCGAACCAGCGCGCTCAGATTCTCTCGCTTCCTAGGCGGACGCGTTACCTCTAGGCCACCACTCCACATGTGATATCAAATGGCTTCCCTGACTCTTCTGTGATACGATATGTTTGATCAGGTTGTTTGGAGCCCGGCAGAATATGTTTGATTCAGCATCAAGTCGCTTCTATTCATCCTTTTTTTTTCTATGTTACCCCCCACCGCCTCCCCTACCCCCCCCATCGTGTCTCTTGTTTTTGGTCCGACAGACAAGAAAACTGATCCATTACTGTTGTCCAACATCAAAGCGGGTCCTGAAGAAAGGAGGAAACTCCGGGAGTTTAATACAAACACCATCGGCCTGTTCAGCCGAGAACTTGTACACACACACACACACATACACACACGCACACGCACGCACGCGCGCGCGCGCGCAGACGAAATTCAACAAATACCGAAGAAAAGCTAATTGCTGGACAACGCATTTTGAAAGCAACACAAAAAAGCATCCAGCGTTGCCGCGGTTCATGACAATGTCTACTTACTTTCATTTTGTTGTAAAAAAAAAAAAAAAAAAAAAAGAAAGAAAAAAGAAAAAAAAGCGAGTGATAAAGCATGATCTTTTTCGTAATGTGTAAAGATATACTTTTCTCATGAGAGAATGAAGGTGAAAGAAAGACATAAAGAGAGAAAGAGAGAGAGAGAGAGGGAGGCGGTGGGGGAGATGGGAGCTAGAGTGTCGGTTAATTTAAGTGTGCATATAGATATAAAAAGATAATCACTTATCTATTTCTCTCTGGCGCTCTCTTTCTCCATCTCTCTCTCTCTCTCTCTCTCTCTCTCTCTCTCTCTCTCTCTCTCACCCTTGTCTCTTAATGCATATATGTCTGCCTCTCTCTCTCACCCTTGTCTCTAAATGTATATATGTCTGTCTGCCTCTCTCTGTGTGTCTCTCTGACTGTATATCTGTTTGTCTGTCTCTTTCTCAATCTTGCTTCTGTCTCTTTCTCAATCTTGCTTTCTTAATGATCTTTAACGGACGGTGATTGTCTGCCTATGTCTGTCTGTATATATGACTGTTTCTCTCTCCCTTTTTTTTTCAATCTTTCTCTTTCAATGATTATTCTATGGCCTGTGATTCATAGTTAACAGATTATAAAAGAGTGTAACGTTAATATTGACCCTCAGAAGAATCAGAACACAAACAAATCAGAAGCACAAGTCACAGACAGATGTTAGTAAGACAGGGAGAGATGTAAGGAACGTGTGAGTCAGACTATAGACTACAGTCGAGAACAAAATTAATGGAAAAAAAAAAGTGAGATAAAGATAATTAGATTTCCCTCTGCCTCTCTAGGAAAGCGTCCTTTTTTTTCAGACTGAAACCCTGCTTATCTTTTATGTGACCAGTATCACAGACGTTAATGAGCACAACTCAAGCACACATTTAAAGGAAAACAAGACAGGCAAGGCCTTCAAGACTCACTTGTGATAAATTACGTCCCCTAGCATTAATTACAGAGTAATTTCCCTTGTTTACTATCTGCACCAAAACGTTTGCAAAATAAATAAAAATTCCATGCTTAGCAAAAGAAGTTCCTCTTTGAACAAAAAATGATAATAATGATTGCTCTTGTTGTTGTGTCAGAATAAGAGGTCAAAGTGCCAAGTTTAGAGAATACAAAAAATATAAATATAACAGTAAATGCAGTTTGCATATAATTAGGCTTATTTTTTTTATTTTTTTGTACCCATCCCAGAGGTGCAATATTGTTTTAAACAAGATGACTGGAAAGAACTGAATTTTTCCTATTTTTATGCCTAATTTGGTGTCAACTGACAAAGTATTTGCAGAGAAAATGTCAATGTTAAAGTTTACCACGGACACACAGACACACGGACACACACACACACACACACACACAGACAACCGAACACCGGGTTAAAACATAGACTCACTTTGTTTACACAAGTGAGTCAAAAACCCGAGATCAAACCAAGTGCACAGAACAAAAGCAATCATCCTACAAATATTATTTTCAAGACAGTGAGGACTCCCTATCACTTTCTGGACAACCCTTTCTGCAGACTTTAAATCCCAATCACCAGCCAGTGTATATAATCGGACTGCACTCAGGAATCCCAGAACCAGCGCACATTTCGGGATACAAAACTGTGGGACAAAAAAAAAAAGCAAATTCACTGAAGAAAAGCGGTCACCCCTCAAGTCAAATGGCCCAATAGGACAGCAAATACTGCCTCGTATTTCTAGCTAGTGGGTGTCTGGGAACTTTTAGTCCTCCTCCACCCACATCCACACGGCTGATGACTGTGATAACAGGGGGGACCACCAGGGGGAAGGGAAGTCTTTCAGCCATGGAGATCACAGACCTGCAATGGAAAGGCCACTCTCCATCATCTTTACTTGCTTGCATCACCCGCCTCCCTCTTCCTGTCTCTCTCTCTCTTTCTGGTAGGGTAAAGCCTTGATCAATTTCTGTTGTGTAGGTTCAAAGTAGAAAGGGAGGGAGGGAAGAGAGAAAGGGAGGGAAGAGAGAAAGGGAGGGAGGGAGGGAGGAGGAGAGGGTGGACACATAATTCTGTTCTGATACACCACAGTCCCTGGTCATCAATCAAACATCAATCAAATGAGCATAATGTTTCAAGTGCAACGACTTACGAACAGCAACAAATTGTTGGTATCTCTTCACAATAACGTTATGGGTATACAGCAGATCTTTTATTTTATTTTATTTTTTTTACTGCATTGAGAAACAAAATCTGCATGTCGCAAACAAACAAATAAATAAGATTTTACAATTCTAAATGTTTTCAATATGATTTAACATTAACAAAGTGGCACAGAATAAAAATCATTCAGTATTAAGTTCAGAAAGAACATGTTAAGCGAAACCAGGGCAACAATTTCATACGGGTATCTCCCTCCCCTTTTTGACTCACTTGTGTAAACAAAGTGAGTCTATGTTTTAACCCGGTGTTCGGTTGTCTGTGTGTGTGTGTGTGTGTGTGTGTGTGTGTGTGTGTGTGTGTCCGTGGTAAACTTTAACATTGACATTTTCTCTGCAAATACTTTGTCAGTTGACACCAAATTAGGCATAGAAATAGGAAAAATTCAGTTCTTTCCAGTCATCTTGTTTAAAACAATATTGCACCTCTGGGATGGGCACAAAAAATTAAAAA
>NC_134897.1:27924674-27932174 GCF_041734735.1 Babylonia areolata | reverse complement strand
GCCAGCGTCCTCCTCCTCTGTAATGTCAATATCTAAGAGGATCGGTCATCAAAATACCCACCCACCCCTTCTTCCTCTTCAAAACATACACGGGCACGCGGAAACAATTCTATCCAACAGCGCTCTCACATGCATGGATGCACTTTCAGAATAGCCCTCCACTGAACAAATGCAGTGTCCTCTTTTTTTTCCCCTCCGAAACGAGAACAAAAAACACACACATGGTGAAGCAACGCTGTGATCGCATTGTGAGAGGCTTCACACACGACTGGAAATAGACAACCTGAGGGCAACCTGATACAGTCTGGAATAATGGTACGTCAGGAAAAGAACGCCTACGCTTGCACGCATGAGGATGCAGGTTCGCCCGAACGCATGTACACACAACAGAGACACACAGCACACACGTACACACACACAACAACAACAACAACCGCTGGAGAAACTGCAACCTCGTACACAATACTGAAATCTGGTCCGACGACGCCATAAATTACAGCAGTACCAGTTTTCCAGATAGCAGTGTTTAAAATTTAATGGTAAACATAAGTGGAGTGATGGCCTAGAGGTAACGCGTCCGCCTTGGAAGCGAGAGAATCTGAGTGCGCTGGTTCGAATCACGGTTCAGCCGCCGATATTTTCTCCCCCTCCACTAGACCTTGAGTGGTAGTCTGGACGCTAGTCATTCGGATGAGACGATAAACCGAGGTCCCGTGTGCAGCATGCATTTAGCGCACGTAAAAGAACCCACGGCAACAAAAGGTTGTTCTGGCAAAATTCTGTAGAAAAATCCACTTCGATAGGAAAAACAAATAAAACTACACGCAGGAAAAAATACAAAAAAATGGGTGGCGCAGAGAAATCTGATGTGAAATACAAATACAAATAGTTCAGATGAAGCAGACAATGGGATTTGGGAAAAATACTGACTGGCTTGGGTGAAGAGCTTTTTTTCAGATACCTTGCACACTGGGACACTGTGAGGAGGGCAGACTCGTGACGAACCAGAAGAAAATAGGGTAGGGATGCTTAATTCCAAGCGACCAGCCCAACGTGTGTACTGTAAAGATAACATGTCCTAAAATAATCAAGCGTAGTTCTTTTGTTTTTGAAGGCTTTTTCCGACTGGTTGCACCAGGAAATGTTCGTCTGCTCATTCTTTTCTACGTTTTGTCGACGTTTGAAATAGCAGGGGTGCCTGAGGGGTAATGCGAACGGGCAAGTCTAACTGCGAACTACGGTTTTAAGTACATGTAGACAATTAAAACAGGAGCAGGACTTTAACTCATTAGACATAACATATTATTGGAATATCGCACCAGACAGTTGTATTGTTGGCTTTGATCACACATGCACACAAACACGCAAACAGACACTTGAACACACACACCCCACACCGCACCCAAACACACCCTTTGAGAGTGGTCATGTACACCCCACACCGCACCCAAACACACCCCTTTGAGAGTGGTCATGTACACCCCACACCGCACCCAAACACACCCTTTGAGAGTTGTCATGTACACCCCACACCGCACCCAAACACACCCCTTTGAGAGTGGTCATGTACACCCCACACCGCACCCAAACACACCCCTTTGAGAGTTGTCATGTACACCCCACACCGCACCCAAACACACCCCTTTGAGAGTGGTCATGTACACCCCACACCGCACCCAAACACACCCCTTTGAGAGTTGTCATGTACACCCCACACCGCACCCAAACACACCCCTTTGAGAGTGGTCATGTACACCCCACACCGCACCCAAAAACACCCCTTTGAGAGTGGTCATGTAACTGCAGCATCGTTCGAAATAGACTCACGTCTAAATATCATATGGTCTAACTGCAAATGATACTATTTTACAGATTCCTGTCAAAACTGACGTTCTGAACTGTCACCAATATGCTTTCGTAAATTCTCCCAGCACTAGTATTGCGCTTTCAACATATTTTTTTTATCTGATCAAATCAATTATTTTAAACTGTGTCACAGTTCAAGCCCTACAACTACCTTCCCTTGTTTTTGGATTTTGAGAGCACGTTGGTAACCTTGGTCGGCAGTGGTGCACGAAGAGAAAAAAGAGCGCGGAAATACCCAGAAATAGCTGATGTTTGACTGGTTCTTGGAAATTGATGTTCATTAAGGTATTGTAAAAAGGTCGAAGCAGACGTTAAACTGTGAAATGCAACCGTTAAGCACGCTTCGAAGTGGGGCGGTATACGAATCGTTCGCAATTACACGCTGTTCGCAGTTACCCATACCTACCCTATCGTGTTTTTTTTTTTCTGGAATGACGGCAATGGAGGCAATATCTGTGTGACCGCCGTGTAAAATAACGGACACTGGAGCGTCATGCACACATAACTCTGACCCTCGCACACATACAGTTACCAGAGCATACGCACAATCATTGAAAGATTTTGGTATCAAACAACTGTCTTGAAACAAAATTGACCACTGTATTTCATAATATACTATCGTCAAGTTTTGGAAATGCCAATGGATCGACAATGACTTGGCATGTTGATTTATCCCCTTTACGTGTATCCGTACTTCAACGATTTGTTATCGTACACAGCAAAGATCGAAAAACGAACAAAAATACTGCAACAAAATTGACATTAGCTGTGAATGTATCAAATGTGTCATGCACACATGTGATGCTGTTGGGAATACTGGAACAAAATCAATAGAACCTGCTTCCACACTGTCACAAAACTAAATCTAAACGCTTCTCCTCAATCATCTTATTTTCCAGCCTGCACTTTAAACGAATGGGAGAAAGATGATTTATAAGTTCTCCCCCCCCCCCCACCCACGACTTCAAAATGAACAGTTCATGATCGACGACACCCTGACGATCAATTGCATTCGGACACTGCTCAACAGCACTGTATGTTGGGTTTCCTTTCATAACAAGACCTCTGGACACTCAGGGCAGTGGGATGTGCATGATGATGGAGTCTTCCGTCGGTCCGACGGATAAGTAGGCAGGCAGGCTTATCTGTCGGTGTGTGTCCTCATATGGGATAAGAGGCCGATTCTGGATGCGCAGCACTTCCCACAGGTGTTGCAAGGGAAAACGTATCCAGAAGTTGAGCCCTGCTTCCTTCGCTCACGCTTCTCCTTAATGGCCAGCAAACAGTGGCCAAATGGTCTGAACACCACCCTCCCAATGCAGCACAAATCAACGAACAATTTTGTTCCACCAGTCAGTCTGAAGAAGTTTCACTTTTGCTGGTTACATTGTTAAAAGACAATGAACCACGTGCTTGCATTTTTGTCACTGTCGTGTGGTCATAGACGATCGACTGTGCATTCCTTGTCTCCTTCACAGGTGAAAGTTCGACTCTTGTTCTAGACAAATTAATGGGAGTCCAAACCAAAGGGACTGAATCCTTCCAGTCCTTTTTTTCTTCCTCAATGCGTTCGATTCATACAGTGATCTGTCTAGAAAGCCGTACATGGCGAAATATCCAACAGTAATATTTTGTACTGCTGTGTACTTTTGTTACAACAGTCACCATTTTACGACTTTGGTGTGTGTGTGTGTGTGTGTGTGTGTGTGTGTGTGTGTGTGTGTGTGTGTGTGTGTGTGTGTGAGAGAGAGAGAGGAGTATGAAAATACTTTAACTATTAAAGAAATGGTAATGATATCCACCTCATAAACTTATAAAACTTTATAAAACTAACGCCTTAAACGTTCTCCCAGACTGCAGTGCACATGATGAATCCCTGTACCCCCTCCCTCTCACCAAAGCACCCCACCACTGCCCCCCCTCTCCCCTTCATGTGCCTCCATCCGCAATGAATGCTTCCTTTCTGTCTGTGACAGCTCTCCTTCACAGGAAGCCGGAACAGAATGCATGCAGGGCGGTGACACCAGTCTGACCCTGGCACATAACTCAAAACTCTGTGGAGCCTTTCCGGCCCCGGGATGTCACGGAGCTTCTGCCCAATTACCTCCCTTTACACTGACTTACTGACATCGTCTGCTTCGCCTGCGTCCGAGCATGCATCCCCCCCCCCATCCCGCCCAACCTCCCACCCCCTCCCTCACAATATTCTCCCTTCCACGAAGGAAAGAGATGATACCAGAAGCACTTGTCCGCCAACGCCGTCATCAAATTCATGTCTTTCACTCGGCGTACTTTATTCTGACTGTAAGCTGACAGCAGTCCTGGTACCCAGTTGTGCCGTAACTACTGGTGATAGATATTGTCACCGCTTACTCTTTGTCCCTGCTTTAAAAGACAGACGCGTTTTGTTTAAGGTGTTAACATATATTGCATATATTGATAAGTAGTTCAACACTTTTTGTTTGTTTGTTTGTTTTTGTTTTTGGACGTCAGAAAAAACAGACGCATTTTATTGACTCGTGTAAACAAAGTGAGTCTATGTTTTAACCCGGTGTTCGGTTGTGTGTGTGTGTGTGTGTGTGTGTGTGTGTGTGTGTGTGTGTGTGTGTGTGTGTGTGTGTGTCCGTGGTAAACTTTAACATTGACATTTTCTCTGCAAATACTTTGTCAGTTGACACCAAATTAGGCATAAAAATAGGAAAAATTCAGTTCTTTCCAGTCATCTCGTTTAAAACAATATTGCACCTCTGGGATGGGCACAAAATGTAAATAATGAAGCCTAATTATATGCAAACTGCATTTACTGTTATATTTATATATTTTGTATTATCTAAACTTGGCACTTTGATCTGACATTCTGACCCAACAACAAGAGCAGTCATTATTATCATTTTTTGTTCAAACAAGAACTTCTTTTGCTAAGCATGGAAGTTTTATTTATTTTGCAAACGTTTTGGTGCAGATAGTAAAAAAGGGAAATTACTCTGTAATTAATGCTAGGGGACTTCATTCGCTTTAAACTGATCTTTCTCATCTTAAACATTACATTTTGAAATTATACACAATACATAAAAAGCTTGGATTTTTTTCCCCAGTGTATCGCAAGTGAGTCTTGAAGGCCTTGCCTCTCTTGTTTTTGGTGTTTTATGTTTCATAGCATTGCATTATATTGTATTGTATTGTATTACTATTTTGTCGCAACAGATTTATGTGTGTGAAATTCGGGCTGCTCTCCCCATGGAGAGTGCTACGCTACAGTGAGAGCGCCGCCCATGTTTTTTTCTGCTCTTGTTTTCAAATGAAAGTGGATATTTCTTCAAAATTTTCCCGAGGAAAACTCTTTTGTTGCCGTGGCTTATTTTACGTGCGCTAGACACAGGACATCGATTCTTGTATTATCCGAATGACTAGCGTCCAGACCACCACTTAATCTCAGCAGATATAAAAGCAATCAGTCAGTCTAGTATTGCAGATGGGAACCTCCTCTCTCCCTAGCTCCACAAATAAACGAAGTAGATGTTATGCACCTAAGGTCCCAGCAGAAACATCAGACCATCCGAAAGGCATCAGTCTGATAATTACTGTACTGGGCATAGTGATGTAATTAATCATTTTAGTCTACCTTTATAATAAAGAGTTTCCATTCAGTTCGTTCATTCTTACAACGGCTAAGAATTGATATGTTAAGACAGGTCATTGTTTATGTAGGAACGTAACATTTGCATGATGACATATCAATGTATAGCTGAACAAAGTGTAAGTATGGTGCACCATCATTGTAACGACTGAAGGAGTAAAGCAACCACAATAAATAAGAAAAAAAGAAGAAGAAAAAAACACACAAAAAACCGTGACCCTCTTTTACACTAATAATCTTCACCGTCATGAAAATAAAGAATCATTGCCATCATCGTTTTCTCCGGGTCTTCCCCAAAAAACATAAATCCACCAGCTTCAGGACAAAATCAAAGGCAACCCGTTTAATGACACTGCAGACTGCTTCAAGAACAATTTCCCAGCAGTCAAGTGGGCATCAGAGCTCGCTGCAGTGGGCAGAGCAAAACTGAGACACCATGGAAGGGGTGGGGAATGACGGTCATTTCTCTTGACGTTTGCACCGGCCACTGGTAAGAAAAGTGTTAAATAATCATCGTCGTCGGCGGAAGGGGAACAGACCGCCTGTCTGGACTCGATATCCTGACGGATGCCATTTCTGATGTCTGGAACTGACTGTTCTTCGTGAGGTGGTCATATTTCACGCTCCATTTTAGACAAGGTTAGATGGTACGTCATCAACAACAACCAGCCAAACAAACAGCCGATAAAAGAAAGAAAACAAAAACCTACAGAAAACAAAAAGCAAAAACAAAAACAAAGTGAACAAGACTGAGTGTCAGTATAATCTGGTACTGATCAAAAGTACATTTTCTTTTTTTCTTCTTCCTTTCCCCAAAGCCACTACCACCAGCATCACTACTACTACTGTTGCTGCTGCTGCTATTACCACTACCACTTAATAATAATAATAATCAATAATAATGGTACTTATATAGCGCTGAATCTTGTGCATAGACAAATCTAAGCGATTTCGCACCAGTCATTATCACGCACGCATAACTCTAAAACTGGAGAAACTAAAGACAAGGAAGAGGCAGGGAAGGGAGGCTATTTTGGGAAGAGGTGGGTTTTAAGGCCAGACTTGACAGAGCTGAGTGTGGAGACTTGACGAAGCGAAAGAGGAAGTTCATTCCAATTGCAAGGTCCAGAAACAGAGAAAGTACTTCCACTACTACTACTTCGTGTTTGAAAATCTCTCCATTTTTTGGTTTTTGTTTAAACTGACAATTGAATATTAGGAAAAAAAAGAAGACACTGAAATATAATCTTCGCTCAGTGACGGTCGGATGAAGTTTAGGAGAAAAACACACACACCTGTAACGTAGAGAAGATAGAGAGCATTGAAGTAAATATATAGATAACAGCATTCATGGACAGCCTCTTGGGAGCATCAAATTTTCTTCAAACCCGATGGCTCGTTTGCTGCTGTCATTGATGTTGCTGTTGTTGTTATTGCTGCTGTTGTTGTTGTTGTTGTAGTTGTTTTTGCTCTTGTATTTGTTGTCCGTTCAAAAGACTTCCAAACATAAACTGTCGCAATTTTACTGATGATAACACACATGCATATAGCTCAATCAACGACACAGGATAACCCAAACAGTTCTTCCATTTGATTTTAACAAAGCAGGATCAAACTTTTGTTCTTGCTTTCTTGCTAAATATGTTCACTTTCAATCGCACTGGGCGACTTGTGAGAGCACTTGAATTATCCACTGAAGGGTGAACCCAGTTTGGCAGTGTCCACAACCGGCACACAAATCAGCCAAGGACACAAAGTTAACATTCCCATTCTGGCTCTGATAGAAACAGAAAGCACCCAAATCATTCCCTATCCCTGTCTGTTTTCTTTTTGTCTGCCCTTCTCTCTCCCTGTGGAGGAAACACCATTCGATAAACCTCGTAAACAATACGGAAAATCCGTCCAGGTTTAGAGTTTAGCGTAAGATATTGCTCGAACAGCGTTTCTCGGGAATGAGCATCAAGTGGGAATCATAGCTCAGCCGAAATGGGTAGAAC
>NC_134897.1:27892174-27919674 GCF_041734735.1 Babylonia areolata | reverse complement strand
AATGAAACGATGAGGGCCAAGTCAGTTTGTTAACCAGTAAAAGCACAGCCAAGCAACCATGTTGATAACGTTATCCAAAAGGGATCTACGTCCACCACCTTACTGACCAATAACGGAGAAAGAAGTGATATAACGCGTTAACGCTACAGTTTTCCCCCGCACAAGAAGACATAAAGGGAAACCATTCACACTGTGAGAGAGCCAAGACGGCTGAAGCTCCTGCATGGAGAAACATGGAGACTTCTATAACGAATTTATCCCGAGGTCTGTAACCAATAAAAACCGACCGGGGGGGTTGGAGGGTGGGGGGTTGGGGGGGGGCGTTTCGGGAGGGGGGTTGGGGAGGAGGGAGAGAGGGGGGAGGGGTCCTCTTTCTGAAGGTGGAATGCCTGTGGTCGGTAATGGTTATCTGCGGAAGGAAAATAGTTACCAGTGAAAATGAAAACAGTCCCCTCGGTTTCGGGGTGTACCCCCCCACCCCCCACCCCCTTTCTTATGGACCCGCACGCGTCCTTATCGCTATGCCTGTCTGGTCCTCGTGGAACATATCCCTTCCACATCCACCCTCCACCCACCCACCCACACCTCCTGTAGCCTCCAGTCAGATCCCTGGGTGATGTCTTTGCAAAGCCATACAGATAAAAAGACACAGATACAAAGACTCCTTGAAGAAAGCTCTCGGTGCCTGCCACATTGACCATCGCCAGTGGTCCACAGTAGCCGCTGATCGTGAGACCTGGCGACGCACCATCCACCAAGCTGTCTCCTCCTTCGAAAACAACCGCAGGGCCAGCCTTGAGGACAAACGCAGAAGGAGGAAGAACCACGACGCTGCAGCCGCGAACCCAGACCAGACTTTCCCTTGCAACCGCTGCGGCCGACTCTGCTTTTCCCGCATTGGCCTTGTCAGCCATGAGCGTGCCTGCAATCAGACGTGGACAACGCCCTTCCTAGATCTTCGTCAGCGAAGCCAGGCCATGATGAGACAGATAAAGTAAACAAAAGGATGGGTTTTTCTAAACTTCACAAAAAACCATTGACACTGAAAACGACATTATTATCATTATCATCATTTGTATTACTTTATAATTATTTTCATCAATACTAATATTATAATTATAATATCATTATCATATCAATAATAACAGTAAATAATAATAACATAAATGATAATAATGATAATAATAGTATTATTATTATCATTATCTACTTTTATTATCAACATAATATTAATGATGATGATGCTGATGATAATAATAATAATAACAATAATAATAATAATAATAATGTATTTTTCAGTTTCAATGACTTTTCGTCTCAAAGCGTTGATTTGCATATTTACGAGCGCGTCGGTTAGAGCTCCATAACTTCGCGCTATAGAAATAGCCTATATAATACTGCTGAACATCGTGGTGATAGAAAATTGTAAGAACAATAATAATGATAACGATAATAATAATAATAATGTTATTATCATTATTATCATTTATTATTATTATTTTCATATAATTATATTTTTATCATCATCATCATTATTATTATCATCATTTTTATTATAATTTTCTGTCACCACCATCATCACCATCAGTATTATATAGGCTATCTCTATAGCGCGTAATTATGGAGCTCTAACCGACGCGCTTGTATACACACAAATCAACGCTTTGAGACATGAATGGGCCTTCTTCTAAAAAAAATCCTCACCCAAAGCACTGTCATTTATCGGCGGTCGCTGATTGGCTGATACGTTCGATGTCAGTGTGCCGGGCCGACAGACCCAGCCCCTTCATTATCCACGGCGGCAGTGTCTGCACCTTTCCGTTTCCTCTTTAATAAGTGCCAGATTTAATTAAGGCCTCCGACGCTGACTGGAAACTCTCCATTCACAGTGTCTTTGATCCTCCCTCGTTCAGTTTCAACTCCCTGAAAAAACTGGTGAAATGTCTGTGCTCACAGCATGAACCTTGCTGCTTAGCTCCCTTGATCAGCTAAAGGGCAAGACTGGGTAAGACAAACTAACGCACAGTTTGACGAAACTGAAGTAATTTTGATTACAGGCTGCAACGTTGCGGAAATGATAGTTCACTATATCATATGTGGCTGTGAGCATTCTTAAGGAAATGTTTCAATATACTATTGTGGAAAAAACAACAATAATACCCCCCCGCCCCCCCCCAAAAAAAAGAGAAGATAATTTGGGACCAAGTGTCTCTCTTGATGCGCTTGGTAACTGTTTCAATGTGTGTCTCTGCATGTTAAGTGAGTTGATACAAACCACACACACCTCTCTTTCTCTTTCTCTATCTCTCTCAAATGCACACACACGCACGCACACACGCACGCCTCCCCCATACACACACACACACACACACACACACACACACACACACACACACACACACACAGAACAAATCCATTTCAGGGTAATGGAAACGGCCGACACCCAATTCATTCCCGTCCTCTGGAGAAATAACAACTGTCTCGGTACAACCTCGTATACCATTCTGAAAACTGGTCCGATGACGCCATAAATTACAGCAGCACCAGTCTTCCGGCAAGCAGTGGTCAAGAGGGAATCGTAGCTCAGCTGGAAATGGGCAGAGCAATTTGGGGGAAGGGGGGTGGGGTGGGGGCGTGAAACACTGGCAGGCTTGGACCCAGGGTCTTCTTCTCCCTGACATTTTGCCCTGCCCAGTACCGAGGACATGACGAGGGTGCCTGACTGGTGATGGAACTGAAGACAATGGAACGTTCCCCCAGTGGTGTGACAGCACTGCAGGAAATCTGTCTGTCTGTGATGCATGGAAAAAACAAAAACTAACGGGGCTGACTTACATAACACTGACCCGCGCGTACACCCAGCCACCTGTGTAAGCGCGCGCGCGCACACACACTCGCGCGCACTCACACACACACACACACACACACACACACACACACACACACACACACACACACGCGTAATGTAACTTTTTACCAATAACAATATGCAGGATTCTATCCACCACGTCAGTTAGACTGATAACATAAACGCCCTCAAACATTCGATCTTTCACACGAACACTAACCACAAGCACGCGTTTATACAGCGAGGAAGGGAGGTATCAACTGAACGAAATAGAGAGAGAGAGAGAGGGGGGGGGGGGGTGAGATGGGGGTGAGGAGGGACAGTGACAGTGGGTTTGGAGATTGTAGAGAGGGAGTGAGTGAGCGAGAGAGAAAGAGTGTAATGTCTCTCCAAAAATAATAGTAACAAAAAACACAACAAACCCATATAAAACCATATGAAACTGAAATTAATACATACATGTTAGGTTTCATGCAATGTTTTCACCAGCAACTGACATCCATGCTTTATAAAAAAAAAAATTCTTTTACAAAACTCCAGTTTGGGGATCATTTAATAAAGAACAAGTTTCAAAAGCAACTGACATCTATGCTTTATAATATACAGACCTCCATTTCGGGGATAGTTAATTGAGAAAAAAAAGCCCATTCCCTTCTTAGACTGCAGTGTGCATGATGTATTCCTTGTAACCCCCTCCCTCTCTCCACAGCCCTCCTCCCCTGCCCCCATGTGCCTCCACCCGCCATGAATGCTTGCTTCCTGTCTGTGACCGTTCTCCTTCACAGGAAGCGGAACAGAATGCATACAGGGCGGTGACACCAGTCTGACCCTGGCACATAACTCAAACCTCTTAATGAACGTCTCTTGCCCCCCAGATATCGCCGAGTGTCTACCCAATGACCTCCCTTTACTCTGACTTGCAGACTTCTCTGATGCTTCATCCGACAGAGTATATAATATTCCCCTTCCCCCCACGAACCCCCCACCCCCACCCCCCCACCCTTCTTCTTCCGGAAAATGAAGGTGCACCCAAAGCACTTGTCAATACCCTCGTCAAGTCAAGGCTCTCATCGTCAAGTCAATGGTCTCGTCAAAATTCAAGTCTCCTGCACCGTTTATTTTATTTTCACCATCAGCCGATGATAGCCCTGGCATCCCATCTGTAATGTAAAGGGCGGCATTGACTCTCTCTCTCTGTTTTTCCTTCTTTAGTTTAACGTCTTTTCACTCTGTGTTTCTCCGTATTACAGAATGTGGGAAACATGATTTTTCTTTCGCTACTTTGCCTATATTGCAGAGATTGATACGTGTGTCACAATACTTTGCCTATATTGCAGAGATTGATACGTGTGTCACAATACTTTGCCTATATTGCAGAGATTGATACGTGTGTCACAATACTTTGCCTATACTGCAGAGATTGATACGTGTGTCACAATACTCTGCCTATATTACAGAGATTGATACGTGTGTCACAATACTTTACCTATATTACAGAGATTGATACGTGTGTCACAATACTTTGCCTATATTGCAGAGATTGATACGTGTGTCACAATACTTTGCCTATATTGCAGAGATTGATACGTGTGTCACAATACTCTGCCTATATTACACAGATTGATACGTGTGTCACAATACTTTACCTATATTACAGAGATTGATACGTGTGTCACAATACTTTGCCTATATTGCAGAGATTGATACGTGTGTCACAATACTTAGCCTATATTACAGAGATTGATACGTGTGTCACAATACTTTGCCTATATTCCAGAGATTGATACGTGTGTCACAATACTTTGCCTATATTCCAGAGATTGATACGTGTGTCACAATACTTTGCCTATATTGCAGAGATTGATACGTGTGTCACAATACTTTGCCTATATTGCAGAGATTGATACGTGTGTCACAATACTTTGCCTATATTGCAGAGATTGATACACAATACTAACTCCTGAACGAATGACCATGTTTTGTTCGTGACAATGAATACGGAATTGGAGAAAATGGTAAAGGCAAATAATAAAAGCTTTTCCCACTCAATCGACATCAGGGAAAGCTGTGAACACAAAACAAACAAATAAAATATAAATAAAAAGGGAGGGAAGGATGATGGCGGGTGGGGTGAGTTAAAAGGGAATTTGTCTCAGTTTACCTGCGCCCATACTGCATATGAAAATATGAAAATGTCCGCATGCGCGCGCCTGATTATCATTGACAGAGCTGCCTCTGGCTAGGCAGCCAATCAGATGCAGAACAGTGTGACAGCAACAGGACAAGTTTTACACAGCAGACAGCAATCAACAAATAACCCCCCCAAACAGAACCAAATCCATTTTATGATAATGGAAACAACACTCACCCATATACCATTCTCTCCTTTGTCTTTCACGAGGCAGGAAATACTCGAACAAGAAATAAGATAACTGCTTCCACAATGTTGTCAACTAATACAAGAACAATTGCCCTGGAAGAGGTAGTCAGAGGTCAGCTGAAGTGGGCAGAGCAATTCGGGACACTATTGACCGGTTGGGAATGACGGTCATTTCTCGTGACGTGTGCTCTGGCCACTATTAAGCGAAGTGTAAAATCATCTTCGTCGTTGATGGAAAGGGAGCCGACCAGGCGTGGCAGTAAAATTATGGACATACAGTCTGGACTCTCCTGACAGATGCAATCTTTTTTATGGAGTGGGGAGGACCACACAACTGACTGCTCCCCTGTGAGACAGTCATTGTGATATACGATCCGTCTGGACACGTAAGAGGATAAAACGATAAACAACCAACTTCAAAAACACGTGGTCTTGTTGCAAGATATCGACTATCAAAGATTACGGGTGATATCATCTGGTACCGAAGTTTTGTTTCCAGCAGGTGTGATTTAGCATACTTGGAAAAAATCTGCACAATTTGGTGATACGTTCATGGCGTAGTTATTTCAAGGACTTCCATGCCCAAACTGTCAAACTTCTAACGCCTGTAACACGCATATTCCAAAACCTGAACACTGTTCTTTCTTCCAGACTGTGATGACAGTGATGGATTCCAGTGTGACTCATATCACGTGCTGAAATCAATGGAATTTGCAATAACCTATACTTGACAGCTTACGCATTATCAGTGGAGTTAGGCCTCATACACATTGTCTTGCGCAGCATACACCTACAAGATATTAGCATAATCTGTTTTCTTCAAATATTAATTCACAAGGATGAAGTGATAGGCCCCAAGGCTGCTGCACTCTCTGAAGCTCAAACAGAACAGGATTTGTGCCTCCATCCCCTAAGTACCGGAACGGCTTTTAACAAATGACACACAAACTGATGCTACCTAAGGTGAATGCACTCAGTGTCCTGGTAATGAAGAGAATGTCTCGGCTATGAAACACATTTAAGAGAACACTGATACGAGTTTGACAATCGTATTGGGAAACGTTCTTGTGAAATGTATACCTATCCTATCTGCTCCTGGGTGTGTCCGTATTTCAACTTTGAGCAACAATGTGTTACACAATGACAGCACCTGATGAAGTGTATCTGTTCCACAGTTTGTTAGGTGAAAAATACCTTTTCCTAAATTTCACAATACCGTCTTTGAAGATTATCACAAGAAATCCAGTTCATATTGAGTAGATGTAGATATTGAGTAGACAGACAGACAGACAGACAGAGAACTCAAAACTCAGAACTCAAAACGTTTTTATTCAAGGTTTAAGATTTTAGGCATAGCCTATTCTTCCAATCTGTCCTTACTTATCTACATCTATTACAAATAGCACACACATAAATGAAGGGAAAAAAAGTAATCATGCAGAAGGACATACATAATGAAGAAACCAACCCCTCACTCCTCCCCCTACACCCCCACACCCACGCATGCATATACACACGCGCGCGCGCGAGCGCGCGCACACACATATACGTATACGCGCGCGCACACACACACACACACACACACACACACACAAACACAAAGTCAGAGAATTATACCAGGAAAACGGCAAAACTTTAAACACATAGTGTAATTAATGTTCAACAACCGGGAACTATCAATCAGTCAAATACATACAGTAATTCAATACGATTAAGGCAGATTCATACATTATCAAACAGGATAAAACTGAACGCTTTTATAACTAAGTTCAGCAAAGATGTCAGATGCATATGTGGAGAACATATATCTAGCAACCATATAATATTCGAATGTCAGAATCTAAAATGTTTTTGCCAGACTTCACCAAAAGTTCTTTTGAATGTGTTATTAACAATTCCAATATGTTATTTGTTGTTGCAGAAGGTTTTCTGCGTAGTCCAATAGGACATTTCTTATAGTTGTTTGATGTTGGCGTTTATAACGTTTCCATTTTCCCAAGCGTTGTCTCTCTCTATTCACCCTCCACACATACACACACTTTTACCCCCCACGGAAGAGAAAAACCGTCCCTAACTAGTTGTACACCAGCAGAACTAAAATGTCACTGACAATAACTATACAAGATCATCCAACAGCTCTTGTTTTCAGTTCAAGGACAGAATCAAAGACTGCGGTTTTGCCGAAACTCCGTTCCTGTCGCAAAAGGTTTGTAATTATCATCGAAAAGGTAAAAGATTAGTGGCAGTGTCTTCAACAGACACAAAAATCAGAGAACGGGCACATAAAGCACAACATTTCCATTTCAGACTCTTGACAACGGCACACAGCCAGTTCAACCACCCGAACTCTGTCCGTTTCTGTCTGTCTGTCCCTCTATTCAGTTCAACCTTACTCACCCCTGACTCTCTCTCTCTGTTACTCTTTCTCTCCTTATCTCCACCCAGTTCCCCCCAAAAAAAATTGCCTGTCTGTCTGTCCGTCTGTCTGCCCCCCCCCTCTCTCTCTCTCTTGGAGAGAAAAACCACTCGTAAACAATACAGAAAATCAGTCCAGCTATGGCGTGAAATGTTGCCCGAGCAGCGTTTCTCAGGAAGAAGCGGTCAAGAGGGAATCATAGCTCAGCTGAAACGGGCAGAGCTATTTGGGGAAAATATTGACTGGCTTGGGTTGGACTGGGCTTTTCCCGGACACTGGCTCTGAGGAAAGGACGGGGGCAAGTGGAGACGTCTTGAACGCTGATGGAATAGAGACGTTAGAAGTGTGGTGGGTTATGGAAAGTGCCACAACAGAAAAACAAACAAATATGTGTCTGGTTGGTCCGTATCTGTCTCTCTATCTCCATCTGTGTACCTCTGTCAGTTTCTCTCTGTGTCTGTCTGTGTCTCTCTGTTATCTTTGTTTATCTACAAAGCTTTGAAGAGGTGCCAGAATGCAATTGATATGTGCGATGTCAGAGATGAAGACAATGACGAGGTTTTTTTCCTTCTTCCTTTTCTCTTCTCTTGATGTCTGCATATCTACGTGTTCACGCAAGACGTCTATGTCTCTATATTATCTGTATAATACTAATGTATACGATCTTGTTTGCTTTTTGTTTCAACTCTTCAAATGGAACCGGGGCTATGACCTTACATTGAGTAAATCTTTTGTTTGTTTGTTTGTGTCTGTGTCTGTCTGTATTTCTTTCTCTGTTTCTCTCTCTCTCTATGTCTGCATTTCCGTCTGAAGGTCTGTCTGTCCCTCTCTGTCCGTCCGTCCCCCTTCTCCCTATCTTTCTGTCTCTCTGTGTCTGGGTGTCTCTCTGTCTCTCTCCTTCACCGACTTTTAACCAGTTTTCTACATTAAATCGACATCCAATGGCCTGTGGTTTCTCACACTCTCTCTTTCCCTCTGACTCTTTGCTGGTGTTTTATTTCTGAATAACGACACAAAGAGGCTCCCTACAAAAAGCAAGAGAGAGAGAAAGAGAAGGGGGGAGGGGAGGGGGGTGGTTCTTGGTAATGCACAGAAGAAAAATATAGAAGTGTAGTTATGACCCAGGGCAAGCACAGGTAAAACGATTCACAATAAAATAACCCCTCAAGGATGGTGGCCAATGAAATGCAAGCTTTCACACTAAGGAAAGGAACAGTGACGATATTCTCACACCTGACGCACTCTCCCTGGGGAGAGTAGCAGCCCGAATTTCACACGGAGAAATCTGTTGTGATCAAAAGAAATACAAATACAAATACAAGTAATTCAATGGTTATTGATGGCAAACAAATGAAAGAAGTTGGCACTAGTGGAGCTGGAATGAACACGATGTGAATTTATCTTCGTTCGTTCGTTCTTTAGTTTAAAGTCTTTTCACTGTTAAGTGATATTAGACGAGGGAAGGAAAAAAACTGAGTGGGAGGAGGGGGAGGGGGGGGGGATCAATGTGTACGCGTGCGAGTAAGTGAAAGTGTGTGTGTGTGTGTGTGTGTGTGTGTGTGTGTGTGTGTGTGTGTGTGTGTGTGTGTGTGTGTGTGTGTGTGAAAATTATTGATTTAAGTTTTGGTTAAAAAATAAACCAAAAAAAACCCCGTAACAATATAACATATTTCTAATGAAAAACTAACAACTATAACAGCGAACCAACTGGACTATTTAACAAGGAGTTGAAAAAGTCATACATTTATCTTCCGGATCAAAGCATACCCGTGCTGATCCTGACAACGTTTGGGTACAATGAACATCAGTGTATAGAAATACCACAAAAGAAGGCTGTACGAGCTCTCATCCACAGGAAAGGCCACAAACCCAAGTCTTGGTAACTGCTCTCTATCATTCAGTTTTACGTACACTGCGCGAGCTAAAGCGAGCTAAAGCAAGATGATCCATGACTGTTTCTTAAGTTCAAAATGGAAAAGTTCTTCTCACACTGACTAGAGAGAGAGAGAGAGTGAGAGAGAGAGATAGAGAGAGGGGGGGGTGGGGGTGGGGGGGGGGAGAGGACACAGACAAGAAGGGGGAGAAAAGAAATCCCAATACTTCTCAAACAAATCGAAAATGATTATGTGATGTGGTCATCTCTCTCTCTCTCTCTCTCTCCCCCTCTCTCGACACACACACACACACACACACACACACACACACATATATATATATATATATATATATATATATATATATATATATATAATAAAACAAAGTTGAAAAACAACACCTATTTTGTTAAACAAATTAATAAAATCTTAATTTTCGCTGCCACCAGGCAGCTTGGTCACAGACTACACTTATAACAGGTGACGTAATGATATTTTTTACGTCATCTTTCTGACCTTACATGACGTCTTCTACTACGTAAAGTTATCATGTTCTAAATGTTCCTTCAATTGTCTATGTACACATCACTCTTTCGCTCTCTCTCTCTCTCTCTCTCTCTCCGTATCTCAGTGATCGTGTGTAACCACCACCACGACAAACCGGACTGGCAACTCCACGAATCAGAGTTCACAATGAAAACCCGTGGATGTCGCTTCTCAAGTTCAGTCCAACAAAAACTGTCCCAAGGTTACACATCCAGAACAGTTCTCTTCTTTTCAGCTCCTCCGCTTTGTTGACCTGCTCCAAGACTGTCACCTGTAAAAAGCTGAGGTTGTCGTCAGAAGGGTGAGGGGTAGAAGAAACATGGGCAACGACCAAACACTTGGTGCCTTTCCTCAGTTTGCAGTCGCTTTTGTGGTTTGCCCATCTCTTCTTAAGATCGTAGGAGCAAAACTTTTAAAATCGTTTCCACTCTGGGCATGCAGTGGACGTCACGGGTCCTAATGACTTGCCTGCCGTTTTCTAAAACCTCGAATGTAACAGGATGCAAAAGGAACCTCCTCACTTCTCTGACACTTTGAGTTCTGACGAAATGGAACAAATGTGAACAGTCAGCATTGGAACTCTTCCCATCAATCCAAACTCACTCGAGTGATTCCGTTCCTGCAACACATCAACTGGCTTGATTTCCTGGTCACCTCTCTTCACCTTCCACAATGAATAATTCATGCCAGTTTGGGCAGAGGCAAAAACATGCTCAACTTGTTCTGTTTAATTTTCACTCGCGTTAATTTGAACGATCGTATCTTCGACTCCAGCAGATCATTGTTAGGTTATGTCCGGCTGTGTAAATCTATATTTATTTGCATTTTTTTTTCATATCATGAGAGAGAGAGAGAGAGAGAGAGAGAGAGGGCTTATGTAGCAATAAATTCAGCTGACATTTTTACGTTACGGTTTTGCCCACGATGGAACAGAATTATCTTCCGATGCTGTTTTGCAGAAACTTATCCATGTCTCTCTGTCTCTGTCTCTCTCTGTCTGTCTCGTTCGCTCGCTTTCTCTCAACCTCTCATCGCCTCTTTCTTGCCCCCCCCCCCCCTGCACGCACGAACGCGCGCGCGCGCACACACACACAGATGCACTGGGGCAATTAAAGAACAATTCCCTTTCCTCTCTCTCGTTACTTCTCCCCCCACTCCCCCATGGGACAATTTAAAGATCTATACAGTCCCACCTCTACAAACGTAACTGGGGCATCAAAATGATCCGTTGTGTCTGTCCTGTGGCTGATAATTGGGCACGATTAATGAAACCTCGGCCACCCTGGGGGGAGACATGCTGAGGAATCAGACGAGGTGACCCTGTCAGCCACTTGCTGAGCAGCCAGGTTTTTAGTGACGGGTCAGAGACAGCATAAATCCGGCAGATGAGGTTCTTTCAGTGGTCACGTTGGGGGGTGGGGGGTGGGGGGGTGGGGGGGGGGGGGGGAGGGGAGTCCGCCTGTATGCATTTACTACCCAGGATTGGAGTGGTGTCGATATGCATCGTTATAAAAAAAAAAGAAAAAAAGTCACATCCATCTATGTCTTTTCTGTCTGCCCCGACTCCCTTTCTCTCTCTCTCTCTTTCTTTGTCTTGCTGTCTCCTCTCTCTCTCTCTCTTTCTCTGTCTTGCTGTCTCTTCTCTCTCTCTCTCTTTCTCTGTCTTGCTGTCTCCTCTCTCTCTCTCTCTCTCTTTCTCTGTCTTGCTGTCTCTTCTCTCTCTCTCTCTCTTTCTCTGTCTTGCTGTCTCTTCTCTCTCTCTCTCTCTTTCTCTGTCTTGCTGTCTCTTCTCTCTCTCTCTCTTTCTCTGTCTTGCTGTCTCTTCTATCTCTCTCTCTTTCTCTGTCTTGCTGTCTCTTCTCTCTCTCTCTCTTTCTGTCTTGCTGTCTCTTCTCTCTCTCTCTCTCTTTCTCTGTCTTGCTGTCTCTTCTCTCTCTCTCTCTTTCTCTGTCTTGCTGTCTCTTCTCTCTCTCTCTCTTTCTCTGTCTTGCTGTCTCCTCTCTCTCTCTCTCTCTTTCTCTGTCTTGCTGTCTCCTCTCTCTCTCTCTCTCTTTCTCTGTCTTGCTGTCTCCTCTCTCTCTCTCTCTCTCTGTCTTGCTGTCTCCTCTCTCTCTCTCTCTCTTTCTCTGTCTTGCTGTCTCCTCTCTCTCTCTCTCTCTTTCTCTGTCTTGCTGTCTCCTCTCTCTCTCTCTCTCTTTCTCTGTCTTGCTGTCTCCTCTCTCTCTCTCTCTCTCTTTCTCTGTCTTGCTGTCTCCTCTCTCTCTCTCTCTCTCTTTCTCTGTCTTGCTGTCTCCTCTCTCTCTCTCTTTCTCTGTCTTGCTGTCTCCTCTCTCTCTCTCTCTCTTTCTCTGTCTTGCTGTCTCCTCTCTCTCTCTCTCCCCTCCCGATCCCCCCCCCCCCCCACCCTCTCTCTCTCACTCACACTAGCTCATACATCAAATGTCTGCGTTAAATGATTTCAAGTAGTTTACATAAGCTGCTAATTTTATGCCATACAAGACTTATTGTGAGTTTGACAGGAAACCGTTGCCACAAACACAAGCAGACACACAGACGTACATTCTGACACGAACACAGAACCAGGTACACACACACACACACACACACACACACACACACACACACACACACACACACACACACACACACAGATATATATATATATATATATATATATATGCGGTCACGCGCACAGACACACACACACACACACACCAATAAATTCGTATTCAAACACACACATACATGGACCCTCACACACACACACACACACACACACACACACACACACACACACACACACACACACAGATATATATATATATATATATATATATATATATATATATATATATATATATATATCCCGTTAAATGTACACAGATCAACATGATGCACTGGCTGCTGCAACAACCCACTTTCCCTGGAGGAACGGATTTCTTTTAGACAGCGGCTGACCTCACGGGAATCTGCTCAGAAGAAGACCCCACGGTCAATAGCAATCCAAAGGATCAGCATTGCACTCCCTCCAATGTTCGTTCAATCAATCCATGTATTTGCTCAAACCCAGCACACTGGCTGCACGTTGTAATCTCTAAATTGAGCAAGGACGGCGGTCCTGTGGGAGAGTCATCCTCAGATGGGATGGAGAGAGACTGAGAAATCTACTGGACTGGGTTTTTTTGTTTTTGTTTGTTTTTTGTTTTTTTTGTTGCTGTTGTTTGTTTTGTTTTTTCGGGGGTGGGGGTGAGTGTGTGTGAATAAAATGAGATTTCTAAGCTACAAGACCTCTTTCTGGATCGGTTAACGTTCTGCAAAAATCAGCCTTCTATGGATGACGAGCTAACAACAGTGCTGATGATAATTTAATGAAACATTTGCCAAACAGATCAAAAGGTCATACAGCCGCACGAACACACAGGCTCTCTAGAAGTCACACGTGCAAACTAAATAAGGGAAGTTGAATCCGTTTACAAAAACAAAAAGTTTTCAACATGTATCAGATTTTTTACAGAAGTCTTCAATGGCTGTATATAACACGCCAGTTTCAGCTGATCTATATTTCAAAAAGTAAATTGCTGAGTGTAAAGGGGAAAAAAGGTCGGCATGCTGCCTCCAAGGTCTAAAAACAACAAAAAACAAAACAACCCCCCAAAAAACAACAACAACAACAAAACAAACAAACAAACAAAAAACAACAACAACAACAACAAAAAACACCCAAACCCCCTAAAACAAAAACAAAACCTAGCAACACCAAACAACAACAACGACAACAAAAACAAAAACCCAAAACAACAAAACCAAGTGCATGGAATGATGGAGACCAGGTAGGTGCACTGATCACGGCCAGCCACAACGGTGGTGATGGCATATAAAACTACCCAAAGCCCGCTCCTTTGTGGCTCATATGTGAGAAGGAGTGGATATAATGCAACGGTTGACCCAACAGACATGAAAGGAAGTCATTCAGCTGATGAGAAAGAGCCAGTAGACTGAAGAGTCTCCAGTGCATCATGGAGACGTTAGTAGCCAATCTATCCGCTTGGGTTACGATCGACAAGGGAGCTCTTCAGGGACTCCTCTTTCTCGAGGTGATTGCCTGTGGTTGTCGTGGAAGTAAACTAGTTTCCAATGAAAATGAAAGTAGCCCTTTTAGTGTTGGGGTGTGCCACGTTTCTGGAGCTGCACCTCTCTCTTTGTTCATCCCTGGTCCTTGAGGAACAATACAAAGTCTACACCTCACTGCTCCAGTTCTTTGCTATCTCTGTATTTAGATGTAAGACTAAAGAGTTCAATGTCCGCTGTGAAAGGATTTTCGAGGCAGATTTCTGAGTGGATTGGGTTTTTTTCATAAAACGTAGATTAGGTAAAATACAAACGCCAGTTTATCAAACTCAACATAATGGTGTGGTGTTGACAACGACATCCCGTCCCCTCCCGTTCAGAACTGGTAAGGCTTTATGTCCAT
The DNA here is from genome assembly GCF_041734735.1 of Babylonia areolata. Lineage (NCBI taxonomy): Eukaryota > Metazoa > Mollusca > Gastropoda > Neogastropoda > Buccinidae > Babylonia > Babylonia areolata. The sequence continues at coordinate 27,905,139 of NC_134897.1, read as the reverse complement.
TTTGAGCACGTCATCTATGGGCCATTCCTCACTGGCTGTCATATTAGAACGTCTTATTGGCTGTCACATTCTCATGTCAGTGCTTCAACCGACTGTCAAGTTTACAGGCCACCCCCTTCATTATCCATGGTACATGCTCATCACTGTAATCAGCCATTCTTTTCTGGTATCTCTAAGACTGCCAATATCACGTCGTAAATCACGTGTTGGCAAACTATCATGGATCTTTTCTTTTATGTTTCAGTTTCACCTAACAACAGCATTTGTAAAGAAAATGCTCACTAAAGGATTTCTTTTTCCTAATACTCTCAACTCTACTAAATAACGGACCATGTCAGCTTTCTGTCAGTAAAGAATTTCGCTTTGTTACCCTGAATGGTTAATCATTTCTTTTTCATGCCACTCTCAACTCAGCTAAGCCACTGACCATGTCAGCTTTCTGTCAGTCAAGAATTTCGCTTTGTTACCCTGAACGGTTAATCATTTTTCCATCCCCAGTCCTTGCCCTCTGTCCACAACCAGATGGAGTGATGGCCTAGAGGTAACGCGTCCGCCTAGGAAGCGAGAAAATCTGAGCGCGCTGGTTCGAATCACGGCTCGGCCGCCGATATTTTCTCCCCCTCCACTAGACCTTGAGTGGTGGTCTGGACGCTAGTCATTCGGATGAGACGATAAACCGAGGTCCCGTGTGCAGCATGCACTTAGCGCACGTAAAAGAACCCACGGCAACAAGAGGGTTGTTCCTGGCAAAATTCTATAGAAAAATTCACTTCGATAGGGAAAACAAATGAAACTGCACGCAGGAAAAAAATACAAAAAAATGGGTGGCGCTGTATTATAGCGACGCGCTCTTCCTAGGGAGAGCAGCCTGAATTTCACACAGATAAATCTGCTGTGATAAAAAAGAAATACAAATACAAAATACAAATACAACCCCTCTCCTCCAACGGCCGCTTTGCTCCTGTTTATCTTGATTGATCAGTAGCATTCTACCTGTCCCAGATCTGCCAACTGCTTATGACAGGCCTGGGGTGACGGTAATGATACAGTGTAACTTGGGGTCTGGTCTCGGGTTGTCATTACTGATTTAGTGTCTGGCCCATGGTCTCTGTTGATGCAAATCAGTAGCCTTCTGTCTTGATGTGTCCTCTCTGCATTCTCGCTAAAGTCACTGATAAGAAATCTCTCTCTCTCTCTCTCTCTCTCTCTCTCTCTGTGCGCGCGCGCGCGTGCGTGTGTACGTATGTGTGGGGGGCGGGGGAGGGGGGGGAGGTGAGGGGGGAGGGGGTTACAGACAGATTAGAAATAAAAATGTTACGTCTAAAATCTCATTCCTTGACCGATATCTTTTTTTTTATATATATATATTTTTTTTTTTATAGATTATTCCTCAGTCTCAAACGATCCCACATAGATACAGACGCGGACATAGATGCACACACACACGCACACACACACATACATACATACACACACGCACACGCGAACACACACACACACATTAGCGCGCGCGCGCACACATACACACACACACACCTCAACCGCTAAAACGACCAGAGCGATTCCATTCCAGTGTAATGGAATCAGCAGACACCCAATTCATTTCCACTCCCTGGAGAAATAACAACTGTCTCAGTACAACCTCGTAAACACTACGGGAAAACTGGTCCGATGACGTCATAACATGTAGCAGCACCAGCACCAGTTTTCCTCCAACAAGAAACACTATCCTGAAATGGGCAGACCAACTTTGGGGAAAATAATACTGACCTGTTTAGGCGGGGGGGCCTTTCCGTGACAGTTCGTCTCAGGCAGTACGGAGGACACAGACTCCTAACCCGTGGTGGAACAGAGGACCGTGGTGCGTTCCCGGTATGAGGAAAATCTGTCTGTGTGTGATGGACGATTAAAAACGGGGCCGGGAGAGTCACGCATGAACATGACAAAGACCTACACACAGTCACCGGCGCACGCGCACGAAAACACACACACACACACACCTTCACCCACACGCACGCGGTCATGCAAATTACTGGTTATTGTGTTTGTGTTGTTGTTACACAGAGCGGCAGCAGTTTCTCCAGTTTTAGAGTTATGCATGCGTGTGAATGACTGGTGCGAAAGCGCTTTAATTTGTCTCTGCACAAGATTCAGCGCTATACAAATGCCATTATTATTATTATTAATACAACGTTTACATTTGGGCCAACAGCAAAGTGAGAGCTGTATTATCAAAGGTTTCTCCAGTCAATGGGAAATCATTTACAGCTTAGTCTTTTGTGAAGGACTATGACTCTCAAACTAGGAGGCAAAATTGCACTGGCTCTTAGTGCTGCAGCCTTGTGGGCTAGTTGGCCTTTGGGAACCATCCCAACGCTGACTGTCCTAAAACCCTCTTGGCCGAGAGAGTGGGGATGTAACTTGGGCAAGACACTCTCCACTATAATCAAATTCTAGCCCAAATAGTCGGAACAGCAGTTGCCTCCTTTGCTGTTCTGATGGTCATAGTCGGACACGACTGACTATCATAATAAATACAACGAATCAATACAGCCAGTTTACTATCACCGAACCAAACTGAAAAGACTCCTCTCCATCGGTTTGTTCTCCAGTCAGAGCTGAATGAGTAGGAAGACGATTTGGAAGTTATCTCAAACTTTAGAAATGAAATGTTGATATGGTGACCAACAACGCCATGACCAGTTACAGTTACAGTTACATGACGACACTTTTTGTTCCATTTCCTTTCACGCCATCCATGTCCTCGGAATAAACAGTGTTGGGGGGTGGAGAACATGTGGACAACTTTGAGCTTCATCACCACATGTGTGTGTGTGTGTGTGTGTGTGTGTGTGTGTGTGTGTGTGTGTGTGTGTGTGTGTGTGTGTGTGTGTGTGTGTGTGTGTGCGCGCGCGTTCTCAATGAATTTAGAGTTTCAAACTCTTTCAAAGAAGTTCACCTTTCGCTTACACTACCGCAGTAAAACACACTGAACAATGTTTTTTCCAAGTCTTCTGCTCATCACAGGGAAGGAACCATGATCTACCAATGGTTTCAACAGCTTCACTTCTTTCTCATTACTATTACACAGAATCGTCGTCTGTAGATGGGTTCCCAGTCCTCTTCAGTTTAACTCTTTGTTTTCGAAGGTTAAAAGGTATGAGACTGTTTCAGCCTTTCAGATTAGTTCAGCCATTGCTCATGAGACAGTGAGTCTCAATACGTTTTTTTTTTTCTTTTCTTTTTTGTTGTTGTAATACTCAGTTCTGGTTAGGAGCTGCAACGTGATTTCAATACCACCGTCACCATTTCACGTCAGTCGTTTGTGTGTGTGTGTGTGTGTGTGTGTGTGTGTGTGTGTGTGTGTGTGTGTGTGTGCGTGTGGTATCTAAATGTACTTACGTACAGGAGTTTTGAAAGAAATAATACCCCCCACCCCCCATTTAATCCCTCAGACTGCAGTGTGCATAATGGGTCTCCTTGCACCCCCTCCCCTCCCTCTCTCCACCCACCCCCTCCTCATGTGCCTCCATCCGCAATGAATGCTTCCTTTCTGTCTGTGACAGCTCTCCTTCACAGGAAGCGGAACAGAATGCATGCAGGGCGGTGACACCAGTCTGACCCTGGCACATAACTCAAAACTCTGTGGAACCTTCCCGGCCCCGGGATGTCACGGAGCTTCTCCCCAATTACCTCCCTTTACACTGACTTACTGACTTCTTCTGCTTCGTTCTCTGTCGCAGTGTGCTCACCACCTCCACCTCTAACGCCGTCCATTCTGCACAGAATAAATGACGAAACGAAAGCACTTGTCCACCAACGCTGTCTTCAAATTCATGTCTTCAACTCTCGAGAACCAGAAGCCCTTGGTAATAGCCCTGCCATCAAGCTGAGCAGTAAATACCATGACTGATGCCGTCTTTGCTTCCCTGTGTGCCCTCGCATTAAGACAGCTGCGACGCAGTTCTTTTTTCTGCTGCTGTTCACTTCTACTCAAGACATGAATAGGTAGTTCAATGCAGTATTCCACTTTGGATGTATCAGACGTATTTATTATATGAATAATTTACAAACCTACATAAGGTCAAAGAAAAAAAAAAGACAGCTTGGTTTTCCCCCCACACTTCGTGTGTGAACACCATTCTCTCATATCAAAGTTACACAAAGAAAGTTAATATATTTTAGCTAACTCGTATACGGACTAGAAACGAAACTGTTGACAGCCGCCACGTACTTGTTGCATAACATGGCAAGAAAGAGGAATCTGAAGCTTAACTTCGAAACCCTGTCTCATGGAAGCTCGTGTTTCAAGCAGTTTAGAGCCATTCCCAGTTCCATAATGCCTTCTACTATCATCATCATCGTCAGTACCCCCACCTCTTCCCCGTTTCTCTCAATGTCATCATCCTTGGCACCTCTCCACCACTCTTTCTTTGTGTTTGCTTAACACCACAATGAGAATGGATATAATTAACACCTACAGTGGGTGTGTAGCTTGTATATATATATATATATATATATATATATATACATACACACACATATATGAAAGGAGAACAAACTGGCAACAGTTTCAGTTTCAGTTTCACTTTCTCAAGGAGGCGTCACTGCGTTCGGACAAATCCATACACGCTACACCACATCTGTTGAGCAGATGCCTGACCAGCAGCATAACCCAACGCGCTTAGTCAGGCCTTGAGTGCATGCTTACATATTTGTGTACCTATGAAAGTGGATTTCATTTTACGTAATTTCGCCAGAGGACAACACTCTCGTTGCCATGGGTTCTTTTTCAGTGCGCCAAGTGCGTGCTGCACACGGGACCTCGGTTTATCGTCTCATCCGAAAGACTAGACGCTCAGTTTGATTTTCCAGTCAAACTTAGGAGAAAGGGCGAGAGCGGGATTCGAACCCACACCCTCACGGACTCTCTGTATTGGCAGCTGAGCGTCTTAACCATTCTGCCACCTTCCGAAAAGACATCAACGTGATAATGACAGTTGTGAGCACGAAGTTGTAGTGTAACCCTGTTTGACTAAAACGTTTGTGATAAAGAGACGCTGAGCTTTCATTTTGACAGCAGTAACACACACACATAGACACAAACGCACACTAACACACATACATGCGCGCGCGCGCACACACACACACACACACACACACACACACACACACACACACACACACACACATATGCTGGCAAGCATTCACACACTTACGTAAACAAAAACAAACGTGCGCGCGTTATGGTTTTGTGAAGGAAACAAGGCCGTCCCTTGCTTCTGACACTTGGATTGAGAGACAAACAGACGCGTAAGAGTGTGACAACGAATGGACAGTTTTTTACAATGCCGATGGCAATCACCAAATAGCCCCAAAGATTTTTTTGAAACGAAACACGTTTCTGACAATGAAAACAGCACTCGGCCATTCCTTGTCATTCCAGAGACATCATGAAATCAATAATAATAATTCACGACTTTCCTATGGCACAATATCCAGTACTAATGCTGCTCAGAGCACCTTACATCATCGAGCCAGATATAAACATACCATAAAAACATTACAACAGCTCAATCCAATGCGTTCACAGAACGATTTAAAAAGCATGATCCACCAAACAATAAAAAAAAAAAATCAAGTAAATAATGCTTAGATTAAAAATTATACATCCCATAAAACACACATTTCATAAACACACACCCACATACGCGCGCAATCGTCAGTTTCGTAACAATTCGCACGAGATAAAATAAAGAGAGACAGAGAGAACTGGTTCAACAACGCTGAAAACCATTCCGAAAACAGTGTCTCTGGATGGAGCTCAGCTGACGTGAGCAGAGCAGTTTGGGACACGATTGATCGGTTGGAAATGACGGTCATTTCTCTGACGTGTGCTCTGGCCACTGTTCAGGAAAGTGTAAAATCATCTTCGTCGATGATGGAAAAGGGAGATGACTGTGTGTGGCGGTTATGGACAGTCAGCCTGGACCCGATCACATGACTGAGGCAATTCCCGTGGTGGTGTGGGAAAGGACACCGCTGACCACTCTTGTGGGGTGGACATTTTGAACGGTAAGGCTGGAGATAAGTAGATGATACAACGATGAAAACAACGATTACGATGACCACAACAATAGCAACCAATCCAAAGAAATGTGCTCTCACTGCACACATGTATCTTTCCTAAAATATACAGCTTAGTCTTTTGTGAAAGACTGTAACTCTCAAAATAGGAGACATGATCGCACTGCAGCCTTGGGGGGGTGGGGGGTGGGGGGTGGGGGGGGGTTGGGGATAGGGGTGGGGGGGCGGGGGCTAGACGACCTTTGGGAACCATCCCAAAGCCGACTGCCCTGAAACTCTCTTGGTCGAGAGAGCATGGCCGTAACTTGGGAAGACGCTCTCCACTATAATCAAATATTCCAGCCCAGATAGTCGGGACAGCTGTTGCCTCCATCTGCTATTCTGACAGTCATGGTCGGACACGACTGACTATCATACATATCCCCAATAGAACTAAACTCATGCAACTTGTCTGGCTAAATGCCGACCACGGCTCACCACTCTGCACTCAACAAACCGCACACAGATATAACTGCAGGCTGTTGGCTTACTTTTGGTTTCTCCAAACATTCCTTTCTGAGGACGAGGTGATAGCTCCAGGGCCACTGCACCGTCTGGGAAGTCCGAAGATCAAACAGAGCAGGGATTATTCCCCTATCTACTAGGCATTGGGTTGGTCTTTATCATGTGGCAAGCAAACCCTAGGTTTTTGAGGAGAATACGCATTGCACAATGGAAGAAAGTCTCAGAGACTGAGATGTCGTGTCTGCTTTGAACTTTGTTGGGAAATCCACGATGGTAAGGGTAAACGATAGACAGTTTGACCCTAGCAAAAAATGCGTCACACAAAGTCTGAGTCAGATGAAATATAATTACTCCAGTCTCTCTATGAACTGTTGATAAAACGCATTTCTATTTTATCGTGACTGTATCAAACAATGATAGCGTTAAATGCAAAAAAACAAACAAACAAAAAACCAACAAAAAAACAACAACAAAAACACAGGAAATATGTGTGTTGAAATATTACGGCTTCTTTAAAAAAAAAATCTGAAATTCGTATCTGAGAAACTTTACATAAGACAACTTAAAATGCTACCATACTGGTTGTTAGAGTCAATAGACAACAAGAAACATTCGTAAAACAACAGTTGAAAAAACACAGAAAAACGAAGACAACAGTAAAGTGGAAAACGAAAAAAGAAAAAAAAGAAGAATGTCCTTTTAATGTCGAAAACACTTAACTGATGATAATATATGTACACACTGCTCAAGGCGTATGGGCTAATCCAACTGTTGGGTTTTTTTTTCAGTTTAACCCACTCAGTACGGCCAGTCCTCTCTTTTCCTCTACACAGACCCCTCGGATGTCCAGTGGGTGTCCGAATGACCCAACCTTTAGCTTCCGTCGTCAGAATTGTGGTATTCTTTGTCAACATTCACCTCTTCAGTATAAGAGCCTTCCGCTTGCAATATTTTGATGATGGTAATTGGGGTGAAACGCTGTTAACGTCGTCTCTTTCGCCGTTCGTATGGAGAGAGTTAAAGGTCGTGGTTTCAGTAATGTTTCAGTTCCTTTTTCAAGAACTCGTGAAACCTCTAGAATGAACAGAAAGGCAAGTGCAAGTTGTATGCAACAGTCACAAATCACCGAAAGCATACAAATAAAACATGTCCATTCTAGGTTCATGGAAACGTCAGACATCAGAATCATCTCTCCCTCTGTCTCTGTGTCGCTCTGTGTCTCCCTGTGTCTCTGTCTGTCTGTCTGTCTGTCTCTCCCTCTCTCTGATTGTCTCTCTTTGTGTTTTGGGGAAACCCCGTTGGATAAACCTCGTAAAAACTGCGGAACAACTATAGCGCAAGATATTGCCTGAGCAGCGTTTCTCGGGAACAGGCAGTCACGTCTGAATCATAGCTCAGCTGAAATGGGTAGAGCATATCGACTGGCTTGGGCTGGAAGCGGCTGGGGCTTTTCCCTGACAATGGCAATGACCACAGTGATCGGAAGCGGAAGAGTTTTGATCGCTGAATCGGGACGTTTGAAGTGTGACGGTTGAGGAAAGTGCCGAGAAAACGTATGTCTTTCTGTGTGTGTGTGTGTGTGTGTGTGTGTGTGTGTGTGTGTGTGTGTGTGTGTGTGTGTGTGTGTGTGTGTGTGTGTGTCTGTGTGTGTGTGTGTGTGTGTGTGTGTGTGTGTGTGTGTGTGTGTGTGTGTGTGTGTGTGTGTGTGTGTTTGTGTGTGTCTGTCTGTGTCTCTGTACATGTAGAGTGTATTTGTTGGCTGTTGAAACGCGCATTTGTGTTTTTGTGTGCGTTAGTGTGTGAGTTTGGGTGCGTATGCACGAGTGCGCGACATTACACACAAACACACACACGCACACACACACACACACACACACACACACACACACAGTGTAAAGAGAGAGAGAGAGAGAACTGTGGGGAGGCTAATGTATAGAGAACACACAAATCAAGGATCAACTGCACTTCAAAGAGGACGGCAATACAATCAAATACAACCGTGCACTCAAGAAAATAAGCAACAATAGTCGGCCTTTGAGAAGTCGGTGGCGATATCCCTAAACAAAAAAAGAACAGTTACTTTAAAAAAATAATAATTCGTGCACGAATTCGACAACTACTGCTGTTGAAAATGGTTACTGGCTTGCTGAGAAAGAAGTTATCTGAGGATATCATACCCTTGATAACACACGCTGAAAATTACGGAACACTGTTCATCGGTGAAGGCTGTAGCAGTTATGATACCAGCGGAAAAAAGCCACAATCCCAAGTGTAAGCAATAACTGGTCTTCTTCACTAACGTTTTACACAGTGCACGAGCTCATGCAAAATGATCCGCCACTGTTTCCTTGCTTCAAAATGGAAACCTTCGCGCATAGACAGGGTGAAAGGAAAAGAAGAAGAAGACGGGGGAGGAGGAGGAGGAGGAGGAGGAGGAGGAGGAAGAGGAGGAGCAGAACAGATGAAGGGAAGGAGGGAGGGAGGTGGTGGTGGTGGTGGGGTCTGTATTGAGGTAATTCCAATATTTACATTTTACATCAAACTTAAAAAAGAAAAGAAGAAAAAAAAAAGAAAAGAAAAAAAAAAAGCCACTTCCTTCAAACTGAAACCTCGAAAATCAAAACTCAACTGAGAGATTCCGTTTCTGCAACGTATCAGCTGGCTTGATCTTCCTGGTTACCCCCCTTCACTTTCACAACGGGTGCAAGTCTTGGCAGAAGCAAAACGGTGTTCAACAAATTCGTTTTAGCTTTAGTTTGAATCCATTTAACATGCTCGGATCTTTAATGTTAGCTAAATGGGCATGCATTTATGTCCTTTTGCATCAATATATATGTGCATATTTTCGAGGTACGAGGCAGGGAGGTAGATAAATCGAAAGAGAGGGAGAGAGAGAGAGAGGCGGGGTGGGGGTGGGGGGGGGGGGAGGGGGGAGGGGAGGAGAGAGAGAGAGAGAGAGAGAGAGAGAGAGAGAGAGAGAGAGAGAAATAGAAATAGAAATAGAAATAAAAAGAGAAAAATAGAGAGAAATAGAAATAAAAATAAAAAATAAAAAGGGAGAGAAGGAGAGAGAGAGAGAGAGAGAGAGAGAGAGAGAGAAATAAAGAGAAAAATAGAGAGAGAGACAGAGAGAGAGAGTGGGGGTGGAGGGTGGGGGGGGGGGGCTTAGAATACATATTTACAAAAGCAGGACATAAACTGTTTACGACAGTGTAGTATAAACTCGACTGACATGTTTACGTCATGTTCTGGCCCACGTTTGTACAAATTATGTTATAGGAATATGGTCCTCGCAGCAAAGTTTCCATCTTTACTTATCGAAACCCTGTCCTTCAGTATGTTTGTCTGTCTGTCTGTCTCCCTCTCACAAACGTACACAGATACACATAAGCACACTCATAAACACACACACACACACACACACACACACACACACACACACACACACACACACACACATACACACACACACAAACGCAAACACAAAGCACACATCAGAATAAGGAAATGTTAAGCATCCCTTCTGTCCCTTCCTCTCTCCCCCCCCCCCCGCCATCCCTCTCTCTCTCTCTCTCTCTCTCTCTCTCTCTCACGGCCAAAGAAAGAGTAGCAGTTAAAGCTTACACCAAAGCCATCGACTTGTGTCTGTCCTGCGAGTGATAATTGGGCAAGGTGACTTCCCGGCGACTTTGGAGTGGATAAAATTAATGGAGATACCAGCCAGGTTAACTCTCTCCATACGAACGGCGAAAGAGACGACGTTAACAGCGTTTCACCCCAGTTACCATCATCAAAATATTGCAAGCGGAAGGCTCTTATACTGAAGATGTGGATGTTGACAAAGAATACCACAATTCTGACGACGGAAGCTAAAGGTTGGGTCATTCAGACACCCACTGGACATCCGAGGGGTCTGTGTAGAGGAGAAGACTGGCCGTACTGAGTGAGTTAAGTAGATATATGGAGATACCAGCCAGATTAAGTAGATATATAGGGATAGCAGCACGGTTAAGTGGATAAATGGGGATACCAGCAAGGTTAGGTGGATAAATAGGGATAGCAGCAAGGTTAAGTGGATAAATAGGGATAGCAGCAAGGTTAAGTGGATACATAGGGATAGCAGCAAGGTTAAGTGGATAAATAGGGATAGCAGCAATGTTAAGTGGATAAATAGGGATAGCAGCAAGGTTAAGTGGATAAATAGGGATAGCAGCAATGTTAAGTGGATAAATAGGGATAGCAGCAAGGTTAAGTGGATACATAGGGATAGCAGCAAGGTTAAGTAGATATATAGGGATAGCAGCAAGGTTAAGTGGATAAATAGGGATAGCAGCAAGGTTAAGTGGATACATAGGGATAGCAGCAAGGTTAAGTAGATATATGGAGATACCAGCCAGATTAAGTAGATATATAGGGATAGCAGCACGGTTAAGTGGATAAATGGGGATACCAGCAAGGTTAGGTGGATACATGGGGATACACAGGCTCTTTATGTCCCATACAGGGAAAGAAGGCGGACCCTTTATGTCACAGGCTCTTTATGTCCCATACAGGGAAAGAAGGCGGACCCTTTATGTTACAGGCTCTATATGTCACAAATCATTAAATGCATACATAGGGTGTTAGGGGGTGCGTGCATATGTGTGCGTGTGTGTTTGTGACTGAGATCACGCCAAAAAAAAAAAAAGAGTCAAAAATAGAAAAAATACATCAAATAAATTGATTTTTTTAAGAGACTAAAAAAAAGGCTTTCTTCCAAAGGGAGGGCAGACAGGCAGGGATGGAAAGGTGTATGGCAAGGAGTTTGGGGAGAGAGAGAGAGAGAGAGAGAGAGAGAGAGAGAGAGAGAGAGAGAGAGAGAGAGAGAGAGGGGCCTCGATTCTTGCGAGAAACTGTTAAAGCGAACAGCGGAAACGAATAGCTCCAGTGCAAGCAATACGAAGTTGGTAATGTCTTTATGTCTCCGTGTCCTTATGTCACCATCTCTTTACGTCGAGGAAACGGTGATATAAAGACACGGGGACATAAAGGGATTGAGACATAAAGAGACGGGGACATAAAGACACGGGGACATAAAGACAGGGGGACATAAAGACACGGGGACATAAAGACACGGGGACATAAAGACACGGGGACATAAAGGGATTGAGACATAAAGAGACGGGGACATAAAGACAGGGGGACATAAAGACACGGGGACATAAAGGGATTGAGACATAAAGAGACGGGGACATAAAGACACGGGGACATAAAGACACGGGGACATAAAGGGATTGAGACATAAAGAGACGGGGACATAAAGACACGGGGACATAAAGACACGGGGACATAAAGGGATTGAGACATAAAGAGACGGGGACATAAAGACAGGGGGACATAAAGACACGGGGACATAAAGGGATTGAGACATAAAGAGACGGGGACATAAAGACACGGGGACATAAAGACACGGGGACATAAAGGGATTGAGACATAAAGAGACGGGGACATAAAGACAGGGGGACATAAAGACACGGGGACATAAAGGGATTGAGACATAAAGAGACGGGGACATAAAGACACGGGGACATAAAGACACGGGGACATAAAGGGATTGAGACATAAAGAGACGGGGACATAAAGACACGGGGACATAAAGACACGGGGACATAAAGGGATTGAGACATAAAGACACGGGGACATAAAGACACGGGGACATAAAGACACGGGGACATAAAGGGATTGAGACATAAAGAGACGGGGACATAAAGACAGGGGGACATAAAGACACGGGGACATAAAGGGATTGAGACATAAAGACACGGGGACATAAAGACACGGGGACACAGAGAAGTTGACAAAAGCTACAGCTAAGACGAGTGTGCTGGCTGCGAAATCATCAGATCATGCACGTGATAACCAGGACAGATCTGGAATATCTGGAACAATGTTCAATCCGAGGGCTGCAAAAAGCTCTCACCGACGAAATGACCACGAGCTCAAGTCTCAAGTGCTATTCATCATTTAGCTTTACACGCTGCGCGCGCGAGCTAACGCAAGATCCATTAGTTTCCTGGAGAGAGAGAGAGAGAGAGAGAGAGAGAGAGAGAGAGAGAGAGAGAGAGAGAAAGAGACAGAGACAGAGAGACAGAGACAGAGATCAGTTCAGTTCCTCAAGGAGGTGTCACTGCGTTCGGACAAATCCATATACGCTACACCTCATCTGCTAACCATTATGTCTGACCAGTAGCGTAACCCAACGCGCTTAGTCAGGCCGAGAGAGAGAGAGAGAGAGAGAGAGAGAGAGAGAGAGAGAGAGAGAGAGAGAGACAGAGACAGAGACAGAGACAGAGAGACAGGGAGACAGAGACAGAGAGAGAGATGTGTGGGGAGGG
>NC_134897.1:27879674-27889674 GCF_041734735.1 Babylonia areolata | reverse complement strand
TCTCTGAGCATCTCTTCTCTCTTCCTCTCTCTCTCGAGCATTCTTTGTTTCTCTCTCTTCTCTCTCTCTCTCTCTCTCTCTCTCTCTGAGCATTCTTTTTCTCTCCTCTCTCTCCCTTCTCTCTCTCTCTCTCTCTCTCTCTCTCGCTGAGCATTCTTCTCTCCCCCCCCCCTCTTTCTCAGCATTCTTTTATATACATCTCTCTCTCTCTCTCTTTCCGTCTCTCTCTCTCTGAGCATTCTTTTGTTTCTCACTCCCTCTCTCTCTCCCTCCCTCTCTCTCTCTCCCTCCCTCTCTCTCTCTCTTGCTGAATATTCTTCCTTTCTTTTTCTTTTCTTTTTCTATTATAGTTGTATGTTACCTTCTCATTCTTCCCCCCCCCCACCATTCATTTTCTTCCTGTTCCTTTTCTTTCAACTCAGTTTGATTTGTTTTATGAATTCTTAATTATCACAGTTATGTTTTTGTTATGAGGGCAAGGTGACAAACGCAAACAAACAAACAAAGAAAAAAAACCCAACACCTTAAAGCTTACCCTTTTATTCTTAGTAAAACATTCCTCTCCCTCCCCCTCTCTCTCTCTCTCTCTCTCTCTCTCTCTCTCTCTCTCTCTCTGTGTGTGTGTGTGTGTGTGTGTGTGTGTGTGTGTGTGTGTGTGTGTGTGATCCACACCAAATGCATGTGATCCAAACCAACTCCAATGGTTAAGAAAGACGTGAAAGAATACTGCACTTTCCTCAAAGACATCACAGGAAATCACAAGGAAATCATTCAAGAGTCTGCAATGGAACACGGAAACGTATGTACTGAAATCATCCGCTTGGAAAATGACCGACACGGGAGACTTCTGAGAGTTTCCCTTGTGTGTGTGTGTGTGTGTGTGTGTGTGTGTGTGTGTGTGTGTGTGTGTGTGCGCGCGCGAGCGCGTATATGCAAGTGCGTGATTTTGTGTTTAGTACCTTCTCTCTCGTATACCCTCATGCGCTCATCTTAATAGTAATGTTGGGTTTAGTCAATAATTAATAAAAGGCTATGTAAAACTCTATATGACTAACATACACACAGACACACACACCCATCAACAGTCACACACAAACACACACTTTCACGATCGATTACATACACACACTACATAAGCAAACGCACGTGACTCCATAAAAAGAAATCTACAGAAATCAACGTGATGCATGGACCGCTGCGACTCTCTTTTTGTTTTTCTGGAGGCAATGGATGTGCTTTGGACAGCAGCTGACCTGAACGAAATCAGTTTAAGGGGAAGAGGCACAATCAACGACATTCGCCAAAACCAGCACTGCATTTCCTGAAAAGCCTTCTCCAGTCTCCGTCCGATCAATCCACTTATTTGCTCTGACCCAGCACACTGGCTGCACGTTGTGATCTCCAAATTGAACAAGGACAACAGCAGACGATCTGGTCCTGTGGGAGAGTCAACCTCAGATGGGACTGGATGGAGACTGAAAAAAAAGCTGGACTGGTGGTTTTGAGACAATTTGGGATGTGATGGGATTATTGAGCTGCCCCCTTCTCCTTTTTTTTCTTGATCGTGTAATTACCAACACTGCCAGATCATGAAAGGAATGAACATTATATACCAGCACGAATAATGATGGGGAAATTATAAGACAATTGGCATACATGTCAAAGTTCATGTGAATGCATAAACACACACATACTCATGAAGACACAAACGCACAGATATGCTTGCGTACATTACACAGAGGGACACACGTGTGTTGTAACATATAATCATCAGTGTGTTGTGTGTGTGTGTGTGTGTGTGTGTGTGTGTGTGCACGCGCGCGCGCACGTGTATGTGTGTATGTGTGTGTGTGTGTGGTTACACTGCTGGTCAGGCCATTTCTTATCAGATATGGTGTGGATTTGACCAAAACGCAGTGACGCGTCCGTGAATAAATGAACTGCACTGAACTGCGTTGTCAACACAAAATACGTGAACACATAGCGAGCCATCCGGTACTTTATGACACTTAACATGGACACAGGGGTTTAGATATTACAAATGAATGAAACAGCCACCCCTTCATGTAAAGGATTAGAAAAAAAAAACACCCACACTTATATTACATGCCACGACCTTGAATCATTCAAGAATATCCATTATACGTCCATGCAATGCATGTAATAGCATCGGGAAGTTTACTCATGTTTTTTTTTCTTTCACCTGGGGTATAAAACGAAGCAGAAGAAAATCTCCCCTTTCTCTCTTTGACACGTTCAATTTTAAGGAAAAGGAACAACTGCAAGCAGGCTGTGGTTAGAACTATCCCGGCAAGTCGTAAATCAAACCTCAGTCGAGAGATTCCGTTCCTGCATCCCATCAGCTGGTTTGATCTTCCCAGTTACCTCCCGTCACCTTCACAATGGATATTAATGGATGCGAGTCTCGGCAGAAGCAAAACTGTGTTCAACACGTCCTTTTATTTTTCATCTCCATCCACTTACAAGCTCTGATCGTTGATGCCAGGAATGTGGCTTCGCTGCAAAGCTTCTATCATCGATCCCCCTTCTCTCTATGTCCCTTTCTCCTATCTTTCTCTTTCCCAATCACAATCAGAGACGCATAAACACAGACACAGCCACACACACACACACACACACACACACACACACACACACACACACACACACACACACGCCACACAGAAACTTGAAACAATATGAACTTGAAACTTGAAACTTGAAGAATATCCATTATACGTCCATGCAATGCATGTTATAGCATCGGAAAGTTTACTTATGTCTTTTTCTTTCACCTGGGGTATAAAACGAAGCAGAAGAAATCTCCCCTTTCTCTCTTTGACACGCTCAATTTTGCGAGTCTCGGCAGAAGCAAAACTGTGTTCAACACGTTCTTTTATTTTTCATCTCCATCCATTTACAAGCTCTGATCGTTGATGCCAGGAATGTGGCTTCGCAGCAAAGCTTCTATTATCGATCCTCCTTCTCTCTATGTCCCTTTGTCCTCTCTGTCTGTTTCCCAATCACAATCAGAGACGCATAAACATAGACACAGCCACACACACACACACACACACACACACACACACACACACACACACACACACACACGCCAAACAGAAACACACACACACACACACGCCACACGCCACACAGAAACACACACACACACACACACACACACACACACACACACACACACACACACACACACACACACATACAACAAAAGAAAGGAAAGTAAAAAAAAAAAAAAACCCCAAAAAAAACCCCAACAAAAAACAAAAAAACAAAACAAACTTTCTCCACATTCCTATTCCTTCCTCTCACAGCTGAGGGGGTAATTTCAGATCACACCATTCCACCTAACGTAACTCAGACATCAAAGCAACTGCTGAGCCAACAGAATCAGCCAGGTTTTAGCGATAGTCGGATACAACATAAATCTGGCAGAAAGGGTTTCCTTGAATAGCCCCTGTATTATCTGCTGCCAAGGTTCGCCTGACATCTATGTATATCTTTACAGATAGACAGACATACAGACTAACAGACACAGACAGACAGACACACACACACACACACACACGCGCGCGCGCGCGCGCGCACACAGCGGCTATCACATACACTATACAAGCAAATGCACGTGACTCCATGAAAATCTACAGAAATCAACGTGATGCATGGACCGCTGCGACCCTCTTTTCTTTTTCTGGAGGCAATGGATGTGCTTTGGACAGCAGCTGACCTGAACGAAATCAGTTTAAGGAGAAGAGCCACAGTCAACGACAATGGCCAAAACCAGCACTGCATTTCCTGAAAAGCCTTCTCCAGTCTCCGTCCGATCAATCCACTTATTTGCTCTGACCCAGCACACTGGCTGCACGTTGTGATCTCTAAATTGAACAAGGACAGTGGCAGAGGAGCTGGTCCTGTGGGAGAGTCATCTTCAGATGGGATTGGAGGAGGAATGAGGAATTGGCCGGGCTGACGGTTTTGAGACAATTAGGGAGTTAATGAGATGATTAAGCATGCATTCGTCTTTTCTTGATCGCGCAATTGCCAACAGAATCAGTCCCAGAAGAGAAGGGAAACTGATACCAACACCAATAATAATGGGAATTCATGAGGCATCTGCTATACAGGTCGAAGTTCATGTCGACGTTCATGTGGATTCAGAAACACACATATCAGGAAGACACAAGCGCACGGACATGTTTGTGCATATCACACAGAAGATCACACGTGTATTGCAACATACACATAAACACACACATATCTATCATCTAAAAACCCACACTCACTATATATATATATATATATATATATATATATATATATATATATATATATATTAGTTCATGATAGTGTTTAGTAGCATATGCATACGTTTTCACAGATATTCACATTGACTGATTCAACGCACATACGTTTGCTCAGCTGAGTTCCAGAAAGTAGGTAAACCTAAGACAGAACACCTCCCAACACAATTGCCTTGTACTGTCTTTGACGAAAACATGTGCATGAAATGACAAGATCAATAATTCGATCGTTAAATCACAGCAAACCAAAACGACGGTAATGACAAATGCATGTGATTCACACCAAATGCATGTATGTGATCCAAACCAACTCCAATGGCTAAGAATAAAAGTGACACACTACTGCACTTTCCTCAAAAGATATAAAAGGAAATCACAAGGAAATCATTCACGAGGTGAGGATGAAGAGTCTGCAATGAAACACGGAGACGACTGTACCGAATCCATCCGCTTGGAAAACGACCGACAAGGGAGACTTCTGAAGCGTCTCCTAGCTCAAGGTGCCTGACTGTGGGTGGACAGGGTTATCGCTGACGGAAATAATAGTCACCGATGAAACTGAAAATAGAGCTCCTTATTTTCGCCGTGGGCCTCGTTTATGGACCCGGACCTGGACCTTTATCGTAATGTCTTTCTGGTTCCTCGTGGACCACAATGCCTGAACGTCAAGCCCTCCTCCCGGAGATTTAGACATAAACATTTCTACTTCTTTTTCTTCTTCCTTCCTGGCCTGCAACTCCCACGTTCACTCGTATGCACACGAGTTGGCTTTTACGCGTATGACCGTTTTTACCACCGCCATTTAGGCAGCCATACTCCGTTTTCGGGGGTGTATGCTTGGTATGCTCCTGTTTCTATAACCAACCCAACGCTGACATGGATTACAGGATCCTTAACATGCATATTTGATCTTCACGCAAACATACTTTTCCAGTCATATCTCAGAGGATAACTTACTACAACCCACGTATATGATGTAAATAATAATAATGACAGTTTTCTAAACAACACAAAATACAATAACCCATATTTATGATGTAAATCACAACAATTTTCTAACAACAATTAGCACAATAACGCTGAAGCTGACACACTAATCACGCTTTCAGATCCACGAAGATTTCATTCTGAGCACGTGATAAATGTGTGGCCGCTGTTTGGCTGGCTGTCATACTGGAATCACTGACTGGTTATCAAATGCATGCTCTCCATGCCTTTTGATTCGCGCCAGAAAGAGAGGGCCTCTGATGCTGTCTAGACGCCCTTGATTCCCGGTCTGGGTTCTCCCTGTTCCAGTCACAGTGCCGTCAATAAATTGTTAACGTCAGCCTACATGTATGTCCTCGCAGCATGCACAATGCTCATTTCCACTGATCGGTCAACAGAACTCAGAACTCAAAACGTTTTTATTCAAGGATTAAGATTTTAGGCATTGCCTATTCTTCCAATCTGTCCTTGCTAATCTACATCTATTACAAATAGCACACACATAAATGAAAGGAAAAGGTTTTCATGCAGAATTGTATACATAATGAAGAAAACATCCCCCCCGTCCCCCCACACACACCCACATCCGTGCACACACATGCATACACGCACTGACGCTCGCGTGCGAGCGCACACACATACATACACACACACGCGCGCACACACACATTGACAGCACCCCCTCACTCCCCCCACACACTAAGATTGACAGATGGATAGGACAGGATAAAACAGAGCAATGGAGCCCCCCACGACACTGCACGGTGTGAGTGTGCTGGTGTCAGTTCCAGTGCATACTGCAACATTATTGCTAAGGATGACCTCCTACGAACTTTTTCTGTTTGTGACCAAACTTGAAGGAAATGTTTCTTACAGTAAGTTGAAAAAAAAAATGCTTCACTATCCTTTTCAAGACAAAATGTGTGTACTTGTTTTTTGTATTCGTGGTCATACTTAGTTGGGTAAAACATTTCTCTTCATAAACTAGTGAGATAACGGAACAAAACAATTTCATAATGTATACTGTATACTCTCATTCAGCCTAATAATCTAAAACAACTTCATAGTATCACTGTATGCTCTCACTCAGCTTAATAACGTATAATATAAACTCTCATTCATATTGAATTAGAATATCTAAAGAACCCAAAATCTATATAAGAAACCCTAAGAGACTATCAAAATTAATGTTCTTCTTCCATTTTGTTCACCATTAAATATTCGCTTTGTACAGGCATTCAGATTCTGAGTTCCAAATCTGAAAGAAAAGAAGATAGATTTTATTCTGAAATCTAGTTCGAGGAAAAAATATATAGAGGCGCTGCAAGGAGAACAGATGCTCCCCGTTTGTTGTTACTGAGATTGTGCATATATATTTTCTTCTCGGCGAACTGTTGAACTTTATTATTAACTTTTTCTGTTATTGTTTTATTTCGTCTTACACCAAATGCTGTATAAAAAAAAGAAGAAAGAAACGACACACGTGAAAACAGTAAAAAAGAAAGAAAGAAAGAAAGAATTCCTTCCTGACCCCCCGTTATCAACGAAGCTAAACTACTGACCATGTCAATGTCTGTCAATCATTCAGCACTTTCGCTTTGTTACCCTGAATGGTTTAATATAATATTTCCCCCTGTCCCCTCTTTGTTCTCCTCATCCCCCCTCCCCTCCCCTTTCCTTGCCCCCCCCCTCCCCACTCTCCATCCTCCCCCCTCCCCCTGTTTACCGTGATTGATCAATTCCACGACTCTCAGGTCTGCCAGCTGGTTATGACAGGTCTGGGGTGACACTGATGATATTGGATGACCCAAGGTCTCTCTTGGTGCACTTTGTTGGCCTCCTGTCTCAGTGTGTGTGTGTGACTCTGCATGCTTGCTAAAAGGGAGTGATATTAAACTTTCTTCTTCTTCTTTTTTTTTGTTTTGGCATCTGTCTGTTTCTGTCTGTCTTTCATCTGTCTGACTCACAACTTTCTTTGTCTGCCTGTCTGTCTGGTTGTTTGTCTGGTTGTCTGTTTGTCTACTAATCTGTCTGTCTGTCTCCGTCTTTCTCCTCCCATCTCAGCAATGTCTTTATTGTGCTGTGCTGTGCTGTGCTGTGCTGTGCTGTGCTGTGCTGTGCTCTCTCTCTCTCTCTCTCTCTGTGTGTGTGTGTGTGTGTGTCCAGTATAAATCACACAGATAAGAGTATGCCTTCACTGTTCTTTACTATCGCCTGCCCTTTCAAGTTATTTCATAAAAAAAAACCCCAAAAACATTTCAGACAGAGTACATTGAAAATATAAACTTGATACTTCCCGTTACCTTCCTCCATACATTCTGACAAACAAACCAGCACACCAGTCTCCCAAAACCAAGGCATCCTCCGCTCCCCCAATCAGTCAAACTCCACGAAAATTGCAAAAGACACGCACAATTGCAAAGAGAGTTATCCTCCTTTCTGGCCGG
The DNA here is from genome assembly GCF_041734735.1 of Babylonia areolata. NCBI lineage: Eukaryota > Metazoa > Mollusca > Gastropoda > Neogastropoda > Buccinidae > Babylonia > Babylonia areolata. The sequence goes on along the minus strand of NC_134897.1, from coordinate 27,881,921 downwards.
GCATTGTCGCTGCAATGCGGTTCGGTTCGGTTCGGTTCGGAGCGGAGCGGAGCGGTTCGGTTCTCTCCCTTGGGCGGGAGGGCTTCCCGATAGGTCCGCCAGGGTAAATAACAGTTATCAGCACCGGTTATTAGTCATTATGGCCACCGCCGTTATTGATTCTGGCGCTCCTGTACGGGGGGTCTGCCAGGCTTGGTGCCAGCGAGGTTATGGTAAAACGATAGAAATGGATATTGCAATTACTTGTATGGAGAAAGTTATTATCGGGTCAGATTTACGGTCAGTTCACGTGTGTGGGGGGGGGGTTGGGCGGGGGGGGTGGGGGGGGGGAGAAAGGGCCCATACTACAGGAACATGAAGTGAAAGAAAAGAAAAAGAAAACAAGAGAGTAAAGTTCTTCATCCATGAATGCTTTTTCGAGGAAAGTATTATGCTCATATAATATCTTTATGTCGTATCTATATAGGAGAGAGAGAGAGAGAGAGAGAGAGAGAGAGAGAGAGAGAGAGAGAGAGAGAGAGAGAGAGAGACAGAGAGAGAGAGAGAGAGAGAGAGACAGAGACAGAGAGAGAGGTTTCCTTATTCTTCATGAGGTTAAGAGATGGGATCACCACACTGTAACCTATAATCATAAAAGGATATTTTCTCCATGTTTATCCTATACACTGTCAGGGGTAATTCACTTGTTCTCCTTTGCTAAGGCACGCACTGTTGCTGATTTGTATTTCTTGCTAGTTAAACACGTCCTTTTATTGATCCATTATCTGTTTTTATTTGCGATTACTCATTTCGTTTCATTCATTCATTCATTCAAATATTCATCCGTGGCACTAAATCTCTTCATATTATCAAGAAATTAGATAATAACTCAAGACCGGTTCACAAAAAGAAAATGCAAGCTTCAGAATGTGCAAATGGCGATAATGGGGAAAGAGGCTTTCTTAAATATTTCTTTCTTTCTACCCATATATCCGTCTCTTTATCTGTCTATCTTCTATCTATAGAACTGCTCATCAATCCATCTTCATCCCTCACTCCCTTATGGAAGAAAAAAAAGACAACAGCAAACGCAGATGACCAAACCCCTTGCCAATGAAATATATAAGTCATCGGCTATTCAACCTCTCCTCATTAAGGTAATAAAGAAAAACACAGATTACCTAACTACCCCCCAGTGGAACAAAAAGAAACACTAGTTGCCAAACCCCTGGCCAGTGAAATAAAAAGTCACTGGTTATTTAACATCATCTCAATAAAACAAAAGTCAATGATTATATTATTTCTCTCCAATGAAATATACAAAATCAGTAATTACATAGCCTTTTGCCTAACGAAATGATTTGTCATTAATTACCTAATTTCTCCACAGTGAAATGAAATCTCAAGAGCTACCTTACCTCTTTCCATTGACATACCAATAGATATCATCGGTCTCAAGGAAGACATGACTGTTGAGTGTATTGTATTGTATTGTATCGCATTGTATTGCATTACTCTGTTTTGTCACAACATATTTCTCCGTGTGAAATTCGGGCTGTTGTCCACAGGAAGAGCGCGTCGCAACACTGTGACCGCCATCCTTTTTTTTTTGTTTGTTTGTATTTTTAACTGCCTGCAATTTTATTGTTGTTGGTTCTTTTACGTGCGCAAAGTCCATGCTGTGCGTGGGACCTCGGTTTATCGCCGTCATCCGAATGAATAGCGTTCAGACCACCATTCAAGGTCTAGTGGAGAGGTGAGAAAATATCGGCGATCCATATATGCAGACCTGCTTGTGCCTGAGCTCCATTCGTGTGTATCAGTATCAGTTACTCAATGAGGGGTCACTGCGTTCGGACAAATCCATACACGCTACACCACGTCTGCTAAGCAGATGCCTGACCAGCAGGTATTTGAAAGTCAATTACGCATGTTAAAGATCCTGTAATTCATGTCAACGTTCTGTGGGTTTTAGAAACAAGAACATACCCAGCATGCACAAGCCCGAAAACAGAGTATGGCTGCCTACATGGCGGGGTAAAAACGGCCACACAGGTAAAAGCCCACTCGTGTACAAACGAATGCAGCCCACGATCGAACAAGAAGAAGTAGATATGTGGAGACAACTGCCTGTCTGTCTGTCTGTCTGTTTATGAATGCAAATGCTATTTCCGTTCTCTTGCAAGAGAAACAAGAGAGGCAAGGCCTTCAAGACTCACTTGTGATACACTTTAAAAAAATCCAAGCTTTTTATGTATTGAGTATAAT
>NC_134897.1:27872174-27874674 GCF_041734735.1 Babylonia areolata | reverse complement strand
TTTCAGTGTATTCTTGATCAGCAGTTAAACCCCATATTTCAGACCCGTACATCAGTATTGGCTGTATCTGACAATCAAACATCTTAAAGAATACCTGTGGTGAATGTTCTCCAATGGACCAGAGTACTTTTATTATTGCTGACACTCCTTTTCTTGCTCGATCTGCGAGGTCTTTAAGAGAATGAGAGAACGTAAGTCTTGTGGATAGATAAATTCCGAGGTATTTATACATGTTAACAGTTTGCAATGTTTCATTTCCAAATGACCATCTTTCTGCTAAAGATAAATGCCCACCATTTCTAAAAACAACTACATTTGATTTATCTAAATTAACAACTAGATCAAGTCGTTCTGATGTTCTGTATAACACATTCAACTGATTTTGGAGACCAATAACGCTATCAGAGAATAAAACAACATCATCTGCGAAAAGAAGAATAAATAACTCAATAAAGTCTGGCGACAGCTGAATGCCATGCCTGCCACTTCGAAGAATATCTTTTGTTAATTCATTAATTAATAGTGAAAAAAGAACTGGTGAACAAGCCTCCCCTTGTTTCAAACCGCGTGGACACAGAAAAGCTTCAGTTACGTCACCACCCGTGCGAACTCTTGCACTGACAACTTTATATATACTTTTCAGGGCCTTTAGAACCTTACCGTTTATACCATTCTCATGCAGTATTTTCCATAATTTGTCCCTACACACTGAGTCGAAGGCTTTCCGAAAATCAATGAAGGCTACATATAATTTTCTATGTCTTACTAATTGTTTCTGTATCATAGCTACAAGGGTGAAAATGTGATCGAATGTGCTGTGACCTTCCCTAAAGCCTGCTTGTTCCTCCCCAATAATGTTATTGTCTTCTATCCATTGTGTGATGCGTTTGTTCAAAATAAAGCTGTACAACTTGCTAGAAATATTCAACAGTGATATACCTCTATAATTATCAGCATTATTCAAGTCACCTTTCTTATGTAGTGGCTGTATAATTGATAGACACCACTCATCAGGAAATAAACCGCGATCAAAAAGAAAATTAAAGAACTTAACAAGGAAAGGTGTGATTTGTTCTGAACTGTTCTTAAAGAATTCTCCTATCAAGCCATCTGGTCCTGCTGCCTTATTGCGTTTTAATGCTTTGATTGCATCCCGAACCTCATCTGCCGAAATAGACCTATTTAAAGTTTCACAGTTATCAGTTTCATTCGCGGTATCCGTGTCGTTCTGATTACTATAATTCTCTGTTGGAACACTTTCAGGATAACTAAAAACATTTTTAAAGTGATCGTACCATTCTCCACTGCTGATAGTAGTGTGCACTCCGGCCCTTGGGCGTACAGCGCGAATGGTGTCCCAAAACTTCTTTGGGTTATTTAATTATTCTGTAGAATATTAACTGTATTCTCTTTGTGTGATCGTTTCTTTTGTCTTAGAAGCTCTTTATATTCTCTTCTTTTTTGTGCGTATGTGTTTCTGTCGTCATCGAGTTCTTTCTTGCTTTGCATGTATGTATTGTCATTGTTTGAAAAACGAGTTTTACAAATTTTTCTTAAACTCTGACGGAGTGATTTCCTTTCTTGTCTACATTCTTTATCAAACCATATATGCTGTTTTTCGTTTCCAATTACAACTGTTTTTTTCATACACTCGCCAGCATGGCTCAGATATTCATTAAACAAATAAAGTGCTTCATTAAAGTTACTTTCGATCGAAGCTGTGGCTCTGCACAGTAAGTCTTTTGCGTAATCAGAGTGTATCCTACACATAAACTCGGTTTGCTTTTCTTCATACCACTTATACTTCACGAATGAAAATGACTTAGGCACATCTTTTTTTAAGCTAATTTCACTAGTAGTTTTCATGTACAAATCTACAGGTAGATGTTTAGATTCAATCATTGGTAAAACATTCATTCTTATGCATCTTGATAGTAAACTGCGAGAAACAATAAAATAGTCTACAACACTACAACCAGTTTGTGATACATATGTGAAAGTATCTGGAAAGTGTAAAGACTGCAAGCCATTCATTATCAACAAATTGAAATCTTGACATACATCAATAAGAAGTCTCCCAAAGGAATTGACACTTATGTCACTAGAATGTCTACTGGTTTCGTTATTAGTTTCACTGTATTCAGTTCTCATTTCATGGATCTCTGCAACTGGGTCAATGCCTGGTGTGTTCAGAGAGCCTGTTCTCGAATTGAAATCCCCACATAGGATAAGCGGGATATCACCATAGTCCCGTGCTAAATCGAATAGAAGTGCTTCGAGCAGTGTAATTCCATTATATATTTCAGTTTCTTCATAGTAAGGTGAGTTCTCGGGGGGTATGTATATTCCTACTAACAAACAATCAGTGGATGTTCCAAGAAGCTTATGAGATAGTTTCAGTACGATTACGTTATCGAATTCCACTTCAATTTGCTCAGCGTACTTACTTAAATCTCTACGTACAAACATTGCAACACCCCCAGAAAGACGACCGTGAATA
>NC_134897.1:27859674-27867174 GCF_041734735.1 Babylonia areolata | reverse complement strand
TTGCACTACCATTAACATTAGCACTATTTCATGATGATGATGATGATGATGATGATGATGATGATGATGATGATGATGATGATGATGATCATCATCATCATCATCATCATCATCATCATCATCATCATCATCATCATCCATAGTTGTTTGAACACAGAGCATGATGCACGTTAGAAAACGTGAAGCCCACTGGATAGCATCTTTTCATTTATCAGCACTGCTTGTTTTTGCTTTCCCCTCTCTCTCCCCACTCGGTCCTTTTAGTGTTTGTGTTTCTGTGCTCTTCAATTCTGAATCATTCAATTCATATTGATCACACATTTTTTGTTTTGTTTTTGTTTTGTTTTGAAACAGAAATCTAGTGCCATTTCAACGTCATCCCTCTTTCTTTCTCTCACATTTTGTGTGTTGTCTGTTCTCTCACGTTTTGTGTGTGTGTGTGAGGGAGCGCGTGTGTGTGTGTGCTCTGGGCGTGCGTGTATGAGTGTGTGTGTGTGTGTACATGTCGATGTGTGTGACTGTATGCATGTGTTTGAGTAGCATTATGTATGTATGTATGGATGGATGTGTTCCTGAGTGTATGAGTGTGCATCTATGCGTTTATATGTGTGTCTGTTCATGAATGTATGTGTGTATATGGCTGCATGTATGCGTGCGTATTCATGTATTTGCGTGCGTGCGTGCACGTGCGCGTGCATGAGCGTGTGTGTGTTCGCTATGTGCATGACATATGTGTGTCTGTTCATGAATGTGTATATGTATGTGTATATGGCTGCATGTATACGTGCGTATTTGTATTTATTTATTCATCTATTTATTTTTGTATTTCTATTTGTATTTCTTTTTATCACAACAGATTTCTCAGTGTAAAATTCGGGCTGCTCTCCCCAGGGAGAGCGCGCCGCTGCACCACTGCAGCACCACCCATTTTTTGGTATTTTTCCTGCGTGCAGTTTTTTGTTTGTTTTTCCTATCGAAGTGGATTTTTCTACAGAATTTTGCTAGGAACAACCCTTTTGTTGCCGTGGGTTCTTTTACGTGCGCTACGTGCATGCTGCACACGGGACCTCCTCGGTTTATCGTCTCATCCGAATGAATAGCGTCCAGACCACCACACAAGGTCTAGTGGAGGGGGAGAAAATATCGGCGGCTGAGCCGTGATTCGAACCAGCGCGCTCAGATTCTCTCGCTTCCTTGGCAGACACGTTACCTCTATGCCATCACTACACTTATTCATGTATGTGCATGCGCACACGTGCGCGTGCATGAGCGTGTGTGTGTTCGCTATGTGCGTGATATTGTAAAAGTGGATTAGCACCTCAGACATACTACCCACGTTGAAGGAAGCCAATGAGGACGTCTTCTCTCTGTTGCCAAATGACAGAGGATTGGGGTGGTCCAAAAGGAAATCACACGAAATCCACGGAATCATCTCTTGGCCTAGTGTGCCTATGGACCGGGACCTAAACTTTTTTTTGTATATTACAAATAATCATAGTTGCGCTGTCTTCCTATAATTTTTGTCCATGTCTGTGTCAAAAACTATCTGTGTCTCTCTCTGACTATCTTTCTTTGTTTAACTATGTCTCAATCTATCTCTCTTTCTCTGTCTCTTTTTTTCACTGTGTGCTGGCACGCGAATGCCTTTGTGTGTGTGTGTGTGTGTGTGTGTGTGTGTGTGTGTGTGTGTGTGTGTGTGTGTGTGCGTGTGCGTGCGTGCGTGCGTGCGTGCGCGCGCGCGTGTGTGTATGCGCCTGTGCCCTCATGCGTATGTGTGCGCGTGCGTGTGTGCATACACGCCAACGCGCGCTCGCCGTCGTGCATGTGTCAAAGAGTGTGATGCCTGTCAACGAAAGTGTGTTGTTTTGTCTTTTTTTCTGGAGAGAATAATGAAGTGTCCATAAATCGTTTTCATTTAGCTGATAGAGGGAGACAAGAAACATTATTGTGCCGATATGGAGGCGAGGGGGCTAGGGTAAGCGGTGTGTGTGTGTGTGTGTGTGTGTGTGTGTGTGTGTGTGTGTGTGTGTGTGGAGGGGAGAAGGGGGAGCTGAGAAGGGGAGGGGTGTGGAGAGTGGAGTTGGAGGGGGTGGGGTGGGGGTGGGGGGGGGGTGAGGGGGTACGGCGGACTATGGAGGAAAGGGGAAACCGAGAGGAAGGGGAGGGGTGTGGAGAGTGGAGTTGGAGGGGGTGGGGTGGGGGGGGGGAGGTGAGGGGGTGCGGCGGACTATGGAGGAAGGGGGAAACCGAGAGGAAGGGGAGGGGTGTGGAGAGTGGAGTTGGAGGGGGTGGGGTGGGGGTGGGGGGGGTGAGGGGGTACGGCGGACTATGGAGGAAGGGGGAAACCGAGAGGAAGGGGAGGGGTGTGGAGAGTGGAGTTGGGGGGTGGGGGGGGGGGGAGGTGAGGGGGTGCGGCGGACTATGGAGGAAGGGGGAAACCGAGAGGAAGGGGAGGGGTGTGGAGAGTGGAGTTGGGGGGTGGGGTGGGAGGGGTGAGGGGGTGCGGCGGACTATGGAGGAAGGGGGAAACCGAGAGGAAGGGGAGGGGTGTGGAGAGTGGAGTTGGGGGGTGGGGTGGGAGGGGTGAGGGGGTGCGGCGGACTATGGAGGAAGGGGGAAACCGAGAGGAAGGGGAGGGGTGTGGAGAGTGGAGTTGGGGGGTGGGGTGGGAGGGTGAGGGGGTGCGGCGGACTATGGAGGAAGGGGGAAACCGAGAGGAAGGGGAGGGGTGTGGAGAGTGGAGTTGGGGGGTGGGGGGGGGGAGGTGAGGGGGTGCGGCGGACTATGGAGGAAGGGGGAAACCGAGAGGAAGGGGAGGGGTGTGGAGAGTGGAGTTGGGGGGTGGGGTGGGAGGGGTGAGGGGGTGCGGCGGACTATGGAGGAAGGTGGAAACCGAGAGGAAGGCTTGTGAGGGGAACTGCTGAAGAGGACAGAGGCCACAGAGGAATTCAGCAGAGGTGGTTATAGAGGAGGAGGATGTGGTGGGGAGAATAAAAACACGAAAAAAGGCGCTGTTGTTGTTTGTTTGTTTGTTTATTATATAGAATTGTTCTTGGCAATTTCAAGTCTCTTGTTTCCTTATCATCCACGGGTTAATATACTTTCAAAAAAAGGTTGTGTGTTTTTTGGTTGTTGTTTTTTTTGTTTTGGCATATGCGTGTTTTTGTGTGGTTTGTGTCTAACTAACATGTTGATTTCAAAGCGTTTTGAAATATTCAAAATCGCTGTCAACGTATTTTTGTTATCATTATCATTAATACCATTATTATTATTATGGAAATATTATTATCATCCTTATCATCAGCAGCAGCAACATCACTACCATTCTTCTTCTTCTTCTTCCACTTCTTCTTCTCATTATTATTATTATTATTATCATTATATTGTCAAAAAGAACCGGAAGTCATTAAATAATAGTTATAGCCACGGTCACAACAACGTTTTCTGTAAGGTGATGTAATATTAGGAAGTGCTTTCAAGAGCAAATGTCCACCTCAAAACATGTTTTGCTGCCATTGCTACGAGTGCATAATTCACAAGTCCATCCAGATTTGACGCCAAAGCAAAATGACCCTATGAAGGATTCACATCTTTTTTTTTTTTTTAATTTTTATTTTTAGCGTTAAACGACCGATGGGACCAGAAATGGACGTCACAACAGTTTACGACCAGGGAAACAGACGCTGCACTTTGAATAATACATCTTCAGATTGTTCTCTGGGACCCTTGCCTCGGTCCTCATTGTGTGCATGCTGTCATGGATAGAATGTTCGGTCAATGACGGATTCTATTATATATACGAGTCGTATATATATATATATATATATATATATATATATATATATATGCTTGTGAGTCTCTGTCATTTATATCTCCGTCCACTCATTTCATTTTTTTGCCCCCAGTTTCGAACTGGTATATGCAGGTACTCAAACCTGTATACAGTCGGAGCACATATGAAAATTGACGATAAGCTCAAGAACAACAAAGTTGTTGTTTTTTTTCTCTAGCAGTGAAAAGATCAATTCTTTGCATCGATCGATTCGAAGTCAAAATAGTGATACATTGTGAGGGAGACACTGAACACTGAACACTGAATGATTTAATGAATAGGCCACTGGCCCATGTCACTGAGGGTGGTTACAAATTCATAGTCACATCAGATGAATGATTCCCTGCAAAGTCACGCAAGTTATGATCAAAAACCAGAGAGGGAGGAGAGGGGACAGGGAATAACGGAGGAGTGGGGGGGGGGAGGTGCGGGGGGGAGGGGGGGGCAAGGAAAAAGAGAGAGAGGAGAAGGTGAAATGGAATGGGAAAGCAGACAAAGACGGCAATAAGCTAAGCAAGGATGTCCCACTAGAAGCTGAGAAAAACACAGGTGTCCCACTAAAAGCCGAGAGAAGCATGGATGTCCCACTAAAAGCTGATAAAAGCAAGGATATCCCATTAAAAGCTGAGAGAAGCATGGACGTCCCACTAAAAGCTGATAAAAGCAAGGATATCCCATTAAAAGCCGAGAGAAGCATGGACGTCCCACTAAAAGCTGATAAAAGCAAGGATATCCCACTAAAAGCTGAGAGAAGCATGGACGTCCCACTAAAAGCTGATAAAAGCAAGGATATCCCACTAAAAGCTGAGAGAAGCATGGATGCGTACTGACTCGGCTTCAAGACGTATTCTGCTGTGTGCCAGATCTAATGGAAGCCATTCAGCCTCTTGAGATTGCAGGCAAAAACCAAAGTGGGCATTAAGGGCACGCTCCCTGCAGATGACACAACTGTTCAGACTTACACATGGACCAGTCCTCTTGTGCTGATCTTCAGAGAGAGAGAGAGGGAGAGAGAGAGAGAGAGAGAGGGAGAGAGAGAGCGAGAGCGAGAGAGCGAGAGAGAGAGAGCGAGAGAGCGAAAGATATATATATATACAGAGACAGACAGACAGAGAGAGACAGAGAGAAAGAGACAAATTAAGAGACATAGGCAGACAGAGACATAGAAAGACAAAAATAGAGACAATGACATAGAAAGACAGAAAGACCGAGACAGAGTGAGAGACAGAAACACAGAGATTGAGACAGGGGCAGACAGAAAAACAGAGAGAGAGAGGAGGGGGGGGGAGAAGGGGGAGAGAGAAAGAAGGAAAGAGAGAGGGAAGAAGAGAGAGAGACAGAGACAGAGACTGAAGAGACTGAGAGGCACATTGAAATAGAAACAACAAATGCTCAGAAATATACAGGTTAACAAAACGTTTGTCATCAAGAGACTGTGGACAAACGAACGAGTATCATAACGCTGCAGTACGCACCAAGACAAACACTTTAACTCTTTCCATACGAACGGCGACGTTAACAGCGTTTCACCCCAATTACCATCATCAAAATATTACAAGCGGAAGGCTCTTATACTGAAGACGTGAATGTTGACAGAGAATACCACAATTCTGACGACGGAAGCTAAAGGTTGGGTCATTGAGACACCCACTGGACATCCGAGGGGTCTGTGTAGAGGAGAAGAGAGGACTGGCCGTACTGAATGAGTTAAAAACAACTGCCCCCGAGTATCGTGCGTGCGTGCTAGAGCTAAGACAATGCACCAAACACTGCTGCGTTTCAGACAGACAAGAATCACATCCCAGCTCACACTATTCACGAAGACCGGGTAATCAGGCGACAGATCGTATGTATGAACCTCCAATCCCCAACCCTTCCCCCACAAGTATTCCAGAATTCTGTGGCACCAGCTTTCCTCAGACCGCACGATGAAATTCTGCAACGCTCTAGGGACGTGTGCTAATGCGACCCGAAATAACTGCAATGGATATCGACACTTGGGAAAAACTTGACAGTCATCTTCGGAGACATTAGAGCCAAAGAAACGCTTGATGACAAGCGAGAAGAAGAAACTCGCTATGAAACAGTTGGCTGTCCGGCTAGGAAGAAAAAAAAAAAGGTAAGAAAGAAAGAAAGAAAGAAAGAAAACAAAAAACAAAGAGAGGAACAGTTCACATAATGGAATGCTGAGCTGTCCGTTTTCTCCACATGACCTCCCTCTCCTCTCCCTGCCCCAGTCCAGAAAGATAATCATGATGCCATAGGGACTCTGTTTACCATATCTGTTTTTAATATTCAATTGTCAAGCGGATGCCCTTCTGCATAATCACCACCCAGCTACTACTGCTGGGAACTTTTATTTCTGGACCAGGTCCACACCCCCTCTCTCACCCCCCCGTCTCTCTCTCTCTCTCTCTTTTTCTCTCACTCGCTCTCGACTCTGGCTGCTGAGACAGATCAAACCGGTTGACTCTTAGTACATGCCGTCGTAGCGAGGACTGCCAGCGCTGACATCATTGAAATTTGGCAGGCAGTCTCTCTCTCTCTCGTTGTTTGGAAATTTATGGACAGTTGTCTGTATTGCGGAGTTCCCAAGCATTCCCCTAAATCTTTCCCCACTTGCCACATTCTTACTTCCACCCCTTCTTTCCCATACCCCTTCTCAAACAGCCCTGATTTTTCTACTGTTTTCAGCTGATCTGTTTTCCTATGTGTGTGTTTTCTCTATTATAGAAATTATGATGACCCCGCTCCCTGAAACTGCAACAGTATAGACAGAACAAAGGTGCGGGTGCCTGTCCCCACGTGACTGTTGAAAGCCTTGTAACATCACGCCATTGTGAGGCTGGTAGTGACAAAGCCGATAGTTCAACTTACGTCCAGCCTTGAATACCCACACGATAATTCGAGTTTGCAGTTTTCGCCTCTTTCTTCTGTTGGAAGTACATTTGACATTAAAAGTAGATGAGCAATATTGTGTCTTCAACTCTGCGTTTCCTTCTTGAAATAAATAAACAAATTAAGTACTCTGCGTTTCCTTCTTGAAATAACTAAATACAAAACAACAGCTGCAGCTTGAACAAGAACAATGTTTTGTTATTGTTGGCAACTTTGGAACTACTTGAATGTGCCTTTTATTTTCCTTTTCTGGAAAGCAATATCTATCACTGGCTGGGAAATGTGAGTCACTGTGTCGTCTGGAGGCGAACAGTAATTGCTTATAAATATTTCATACTTGTTCATGAATATTCAACACGCCTGGAGTCGTTCATGTTAATGTTGTGGTCAAAGTATCTGCTATGGTCAAACGATCCGGCTTGTTCCCTCGTAAAAACAAAACAAAACAACAAAAAACAAACAAACACGATGGTTCGTTTTGTTTTGTGCATTAATGTTTGATAATGCTGATAATAAATACGACAGGCCAGAACAAGACTGTATCAAATACGAAGTCACACTAGAGGGACCCCCCAAAAAAACAACAACAAAAAACAACAACAAAAAAAACCAAAAAAAAACAGCACCCCAAATCTCCAAAGGCGAAAGTCCATCACAGAACGAGACCATGGCGCCGAAGGGAATATCATTTAACGAGACAAATAAACGGAAGCATCAACACGGCCACATAGACAAGCCAACCATTCATCACACACACACACACACACACA
>NC_134897.1:27847174-27857174 GCF_041734735.1 Babylonia areolata | reverse complement strand
AGAGCAACAAGAACAACGACAACAACAAACTGTGAAAGAAAAAAAAGTGCTCTGTGGACTTGCATGGAATTGAGGTAAAAGAAAAAGGAAATCTGAAAAAAAAAAAAAAAATCATCCACTTCTTTTTTTTTTTTTAGCATTAAAGAGACTCCAGTGGGCGTGTGTATGCCGGACTCCAAAAGGCCGATTTGTTTTTCTTTTGTTCTCCCGGAATGCTGAGATTTATCACATGTGGGGTGCAAAAACCCCCACTCTACAGCTATACTAACGAAGGACGCACTTCGTTTTGTTACCCCCTGGCGGCGATGTGCATAGTGCTCAGCTTTAACGTGACTGGGAGGGGCGCGGGCTCCATGCTCATCAGAGGCATATATCATTATCGGATTTTTCCCCTACTCTGAGTTCAGTGAACGGGATTTATGGGGAGACTGAGTTTCAGTAGCTCAAGGAGGCGTCACTGCGTTCGGACAAAACCATATACGCTACGCCACATCTGCCAAGCCAAGCAGATGCCTGACCAGCAGCGTAACCCAACGCGCTTAGTCAGGCCTTGAAAAAAACCAACAAAAAAACCCCAACAAACAAACGGGGGAATAAATAATAGATAAGCTTGCATAAATAAATAAATAAATAAATAATAATTATAATATAGAAAAAGGTAGTAGTAATAATATTAGTAATACTAATAAAATGATAATAATAAAATATAAATAAATAAATACATAAATAAGACAACAATGGTGATAAATAAGCGAATAGATGTAAAACATGAAGACACACATTCACACATACACCCACACATGCATAACAGAAATGCACCAAACATGCAGTTTCACAGATATGAAAGCACAGTCAAATACATATAAACGTACATGAGCTCCAACACACACACACACACACACACACACACACACACACACACACACACACAATACCTTGCACCTCCTCTACCCCCCTCCTCCACACACTCATTTCTAGTCTGAGTATCGCAGCTTCCACGACACACACACACACACACACACACACACACACACACACACACACACACACACACAAACACACACTCACAGAGATGAACACTTACTTGTACAAGCACATATGAAAGCACAGTCAAATACATATAAACGTACATGAGCTCCAACACACACACACACACACACACACATTACCTTGCACCTCCTCTAACCCCTCCTCCACACACTCATTCCTAGTCTACGTATCGCAGCTTCCACGGCACACACACACACACACACACACACACACACACACACACACACACACACACATACTCACAGAGATGAACACTTACTTGTACAAGCACACACACATACGCCCATATCTCCCACCCCCAACCCCACACACGTACATACAAAGATATATATATATATATATATATATATATATATATATATACGTTCCAATATCCTGTTGCTCCCACAGTGTAGGCATGCATACACTCACATACCTCATCCTCTATCCCACCTCCCCCCGCACTCCCACCTCCCCTCACACACACACACACACACACACACACACACACACACACACACATGTACACATATCTCTCCTGACACTTGCGTACACTTTCACTCTCGCGCATTCACAAACGCACTCAAAAGCACAGACCCACACATACACACAAACACACACATACACACACGCACAGAGGCTGCCACTGACTGGCCGCAAGAGGGATGGGAAAAGATCTCTGATGCCAAGAACGTGGCGTCTAGTGTGGCGTCTAGACTGAATCCTCACGTATATGATTATGTGCAAAGAAGGAAGGCCCAGAGTCTGACAGACAGACCAGCATGCATCTTACTTCGTCTGCACAAAGTGTGGGAGAGAACTGCTGTTCTCGAATGGGCCGATCAAACAACCGACCCTGTGCCAGAAACATCACCCAGAGTACCACTCCATTTCTCTCCAGGCTGATAGTTGTCTACCTCACACACACACACACACACACACACACACACACACACACACACACACACACACACACACACACAGAGCATAATTGTACACGTGGCAGTATCTGCACCTGTGGGACTGTGAGCATCGGTAGGCGAGAGAGTGGAGGAGGGACTGCACAACTCCTCACTAAAAAAAGTCACCTGTGCTGGTCAGGCAACCAGGATTTGAAAACAAGAGAACGCTGGCCATTAAGGAGAAGCGTGAGCTAAGGAAGCAGGGCTCAACTTCTGGAGATGTTTTCCCTTGCAACACCTGTGGGAAGTGCTGCGCATCCAGAATCGGCCTCTTCTCCCATGTGAGGACACACACCGACAGATAAGCCTGCCTGCCTGCCTACTCATCCGTCGGACCGACGGGAGACTCCATCCATCCATATAATTGTTGTTGTTGCTGCTGGTTGCACTGTTCTTCTTTGGAAGAATCGATTGTCTGGTGTGTACATTTTTTTTTTCTTTTATCACACATGTCTTCGTGGTGGGAACGTCGTCAGAGAGACCGCCTTCCTGTCTCCACGTTCCTCCACAGTCAGTCCCCGTGAACCTGCTGTCCCCACAACCTTTGGAGCAAGGACTCACTGCAGCCACTGGCGTGCAAGGAACACTGAGATGTCACTGCCTTCATGTGTCACTGAGTAGAAGTTTGAGATAATACTGTGATCGCTGTACATTTTTGTGTGAATTAAACATAAAACAAGAGAGGCAAGGCCTTCAAGACTCACTTGTGATACACTTTAAAAAAAAATCTAATCGTTAAAATGTGTTCTGTATTTGTTATTATAAAGCTTCGCGTTTAAAAAAAAAAAAAAAGTCCTAACCAGATTCGAATTAAGTCCCCTAGCATTAATTACAGAGTACTTTCCCTTCTTTACTATCTGCACCAAAACGTTTGCAAAATAAATAAAACTTCCATGCTTAGCAAAAGAAGTTCCTGTTCGAACAAAAAAAATATAATAATGACTGAAAATGTCAATGTTAAAGCTTACCACGGACACACAGACACACACACACAGACACACACACACACACACACACACACACACACACACAGACAACCGAACACCGGGTTAAAACATAGACTCACTTTGTTTACACAAGTGAGTCAAAAACACACACAAAAAAACAACCAGAGTCACCATCAGAACAGGACACAAAATGGGCAATGCAACAGAAAAAGTCTTCACATCGTCGTTGTCAATGTTCCTTTGTCATCGACAGAAGATTTGGTTTGGTGTTATCTTTGTGTGCTGTTCCTCCTCTTTGAATAAGTGTTCTCTCTCTCTTCATTCACTGCGTGGGTTTCCCTTTTGTTGGTGACACCCCACCTCCACCCCCTTCATTCCCCTACTCCCCCTACCCCTCTGTGATGGCTTGCTGTGTGATCCACCCTCATTGCTTTCCACTCCCCTCCAGAGCTTATCCTTGTTCCGTCAATTCTCTCTGGATACAAACAAACAAACAAACAAACTATCCAACCATTTTTATCTTGATATCACCACGTGAGATTATCTTGTCACAGTTTGAAAAAACAAGGGTTTTTTTTCTCGCAAAATCCCAATCTGTGATCTTGGAAGCTTTTTACTTTTTTGTTTTTGCATCCTGTCGTGTTGTCCAGTGAAAACAAAATCAACTGCTGATCTGTATCCCCATGGGCTGTGCACACTGCGTGTTATTTGGAAAGCTCCGAGTGGCTATTGCGGTCGGCTGCACTGTGAACACGGATGAATCTGCCTGTGGCTCAGATTTATGGAGTTGTTGGGTGCTCATCATTCGTTGCCAATATCATTTAGTTTTTAGTCACGCACGCACGCAGGCACGCACACACACTCACACACACACACACACTCATGCACACACACACACGCGCGCGCGCGCGCACACACACAAACACACACACTATAGCATTTTATATGTATGACTGTTTGGGTTGTTTTGTTTTGTTTTGTTTTTTCTTTTCTCCGCCATGCAGGCCGCCATGACCATACTCCATTTTCGGGGGTGCGCATGCTGGGTATGTTTTTATTTCCATAACCTGTGTTTGGTGTGTGGGGTGGGAGGTGGGGTGTGTGTGTGTGTGTGTGTGGGGGGGGGTGAATGGGTAAGGATTTTGCCCCCTACCCCAACCCAATCAAAACCTTCCCCTCTCCCTACCCCGCCTACCAATTCCCTCGCCACTATCCCCGGAAAATAAATTGTTTTATCGGAACCTCCTACCTCATTTTTACTGTGTTTTTCTCTCCACCCCCCCCCCCCTCTCCCCCCCCCCCCCATCCAATAGAACCCAAAGGGTTAAACCTCAATCGAAGACGAGAAGTCTCTGAGGATGTCCAGGGGTACAAAAGGCGGCATCCATCATCCAATGAGAGCTCTTCACAGGTCACGCAGTGAGGGCCAAGGAGCAGATTAGTCTCTTTCGGTTTTTTTGTTTTGTTGTTTGTTTTTTTCTTTCTTTCGAAGTGAGCAGTACAGTTTGCACGATTGGTCAATGACATGCGGTGAAACTGGGAGGGAGCAGGCGGGGAGGTGGTGGGGGGAGGGATTGGGGGAATGATAGGGGTGGAATGGGGGGGGTGGGGGGGGGGGGGGGTGAGAGTAAGAGTAGTTGTCTGTATGGAAAATGGCACAATGTATGTTAATGATACTGCTGCTGCTGCTGCTGCTATTACCACTACCATCGCCACCACCACCATCGATGCAACAACAACAACAACATTAACAACAACAACAACTACTACTACTTCTAATGCTGCTGCTGCTGCTGATGATGTCGACGATGATGCTGGTGCACAAAAATAGAAACATGATCAAAATTAAAATTCAGTGGTTATTTCCGGTACATATGTTTTGTTCTTCTTCCTATACTTGGCCTCGAGGTTTAAAAAAAAGCGATAGCTTAAAATGGTAGTGACATAATCCTCTCCCCCCCCCCCCCCTCATCCCCCGCTACCTCCCCTAATAAAAAATAAAGGGAATTATTACAAACATTTATATACTTATTGGGATCCAAATCGTACTGTCGATGCTTGCCGTGTTTTGAATCTAGGTGCTAAAGGTTGTAAACTTTTTCTTTTTAGAAGAACCAGTTTCACATTGAAATCATGTCTTTTATCCTTATCAAACAACAACACAAAACATGCATTTGCCTTGATAATGAAAAATGACTGTGACGTTCCACATGGAGTTTTTTCCGTCTTCCTAACAAGAGTTCTTCTTCTTCTTCTTCTTCTTCTTCTATGTTCGTGGGCTGCAACTCCCACGTTCACTCGTATGTACACGAGTGGTCTTTTACGTGTATGACCGTTTTTACCTCGCCATGTAGGCACAAGAGTTCGATGATTTTCTGCCTGACCGGTTCCGGACGCTAAAGGATTATGTTGGTCTGTAAGTATGCTTTTGATTCAAACTATGGTTGGATTAAGTCGGTCTCCAATGG
Source organism: Babylonia areolata (assembly GCF_041734735.1). Taxonomy (NCBI): domain Eukaryota; kingdom Metazoa; phylum Mollusca; class Gastropoda; order Neogastropoda; family Buccinidae; genus Babylonia; species Babylonia areolata. The sequence goes on along the minus strand of NC_134897.1, from coordinate 27,851,768 downwards.
TTGTCGATATAAATATTTTCTGTTGAAGCAACTACGTTTGCAGACAGAAAGCCACAACAACAACAACAAAAATCAAAAGGAAAGAAAGGGTGGCCCTGCAATGCGATGACGGGCTCTCCCTGGACAGAGCAACCCGGATGTAACATCGAGAAATGTGTTGTGACAAAACAAGTGATGGAATACAATACAACACAGCACAATACTATTCAATACGAACGAGTCAGAGAGATCCACAACATTCTTAAAAAAAAAAAAAAGAAAAAAGAAAAAGGAAAAAAAAAGAGCATCTAACATAATATGGATTTGGGAGGGGTGGGGTGGGGGGGAACAATGTGAATTTTTAACAAAAAATATGCTAAGATAATAGCCATATAAATCTTCTGACAGACTCAAAAGCCGAGGGTTCCACAGTAAGCCCCACCCACTCCCCCACTCCTCTCCAGACTCCCCCACCCCTCTTTGTCCCTCTTTCAAATATCAAGCCTTCCAGCTTTATACATCCTCAACATTTTGGCAGCTCAACTGGGACCATGATAGGTTGAAAACACTTCCATCTGTAACCCCTCGATTTGCAATTTCCCTTCAACTCCACCAAACACCCTACCCCAATGACAATGTCCAGACAAGTCTGGACTAGTGACTACAGAGACAAACACACTGTCTCTCTTGGACACCCTGTGCTAAATAACATCCCCCCCAACCCCCAACCCCTACCCCCAAAAAGCTACAACAAAACCAAAGCCAGAAAAATTTCCACCTAAACACAGACAGGCAAAAAACCCTGCACCATCAGACCGAAGCGAAAACTGGAACGTCTTACAAACCCCCCTCCTTACCCACTCTGAATCCACCCTACCCGCTCTCTCCTTGCTTTCCCTCCCTGCCCTGCCCTGCCCTGCCCTGCCCTACCCTACCCTGCCCTACCCCCAAGCCCATCTCTTTCTGCCATAAATCTGTATCAGAAGCGCCTGGCTTCCTTTTGTAGAGAGGCGACGGGTCAAGCCTCGATCGCCGACGAGGAGTCTCTCAGGATGCCCCGGGGTACAAAGACAACATCCATCATCCAATGAGAGCCCCTGCGCTGGCCACACAGGGAGCAGATTCGTCTCCACAACCCTGGGATGTGAGCACTTAGATGATTGATCAAACAAGCGCTGGTGGTGGGGGTGGTTGTGTGGTTGTGGTGGTGGTGGGTAGTGGTTTATTGTTGGAGGAGGTTTTACGAAACGAGAATGCGGGATTGTTGTTGATTTACAAAGAATATACCGAAAAAACAACCAACATAAGGGAAATTGATTTATAAAATATATATAGAAAACAACTGCCACATACGAAAAAAAAAACATGATGAATAAGGCGATTAATATGGCAATTACAGCAACAGCATTAATAACAATTTAAGAAGAAGAAGGAGGAGGAGGAAGGAGGGGAAGAGGGAAGGAGAATAACTGCAACACCAACAGCAACGACAACGAAACATGAAGAAAGACCAGGAAAAGGAGATGACGACGAAGAAAATACCTCAGAGAAAGTTAGAGGAAGTCGGGAGTCCTCATACAACTCAGCAACACTGGAAATAAACGGATCCATTTCAAGAAAATGATGAATGACGAACAATGAACTGACAAATGATCACAGAGACACCCCCCCTAAGATGATGATAACCATCATAATGATAACAATCATGATCGTTCTGTAGATTACGGTTTGCGATCCGGCTTATGGACCTTGCTGGACCTCAGGGACCTCTCCTTTCAACTGTGAAGAGACGCAAGCTGATATGGTTTGGACACAACACTCGACACACCAGCTTGTCCAAAACAATCATGCAAGGCACCATCGAGGGCGGGAGAAGAAGAGGAAGACAGCGGAAGAACTGGCATGAGAACATCAAACAATGGACCGGACTCCACACACGTGAGCTGCTGCCAGCGGCTGCCGACAGAGACAGATGGAGAAGGGAGGTTGCGTCTGCGGTCCTCAGGCTTCCCCCAACGACTACCTTGTAGTTATGGGCCTGAGGTTGAGGTTGAGAGGTTATGGCCATTGGAAAGGAGGACATTTTAAGATAGCAGAACTACTTGCATGGTATTTCTCTCTCCAGCTCTCTTTCTCTCTCTAGCTCTCTTTCTCTCTCATTCTCTTTACACACTTCTCGCTCTTTCTGCCCCCCTCAGCCACTCACACTTCCACACATACATGTAAACCGATACATTTACACACAAACACATACACGTGCACATAACACACACACAACTTTACATACAGCAACGACCACCACCAACCCACAGCTTATCGCAGGACACAGACCTGCTCATTGTGACTTAATCAAATCTTTCACGTGCGCCGAGCGCATTCCACATAACGGAACCTCTGTCTATCGTTTCAGCCGAGGACCAGCAGCCAGACCATCACCACCACTCAAGATCTAGTGGAGGGGGGGGGGGGGGAGTAAAAACCCCGGTCCAGATACGGGATTCGAACCCGTGGACACACGCTTCCTTGTCTGGCGCATGACCACTTGGCCACTGCTCAACATCGTCAGCCCCCCCCCCCCTCACCCCCCACCCCCCCCCCCAAAAAAAAAAAAAACCAAAACCAAAGCAGCACTTGCTGCCAGACTGGCACTTCTGGCAATGGAATCCTACAGACAATATTCTGCCAGGGAAGCAAGGGGGGTGAGTTGAGTGGGTGAGTCTGGAGAAGAAAGGGAAAATAGCCAATTATAGCTTGTTGGAGTTGTGTGTGGGGGGGAAGTCTTTCTGGAAAGACAGAGAGAAAGGCGGGGGGGGGGGGGGACGGGAGGGGGTGGGAGGGGGTAGGGAATGTTGTGGAGCGGGAGGAGGAAGGAAAAGGGCAGACCAATGTTGTTGAGTGAGAAGCTGGGTCCTCTTGGATAAACTGTTTCGTCTGAGATGTTTTAAAGATGCCAGCAACGTGCGCTCACACACACACACACACACACACACACACACACACACACACACACACACACACACACACACACACACACACACACACACACACATGAGCAAGAGAGAGAGAGAGAGAGAGAGAGAGAGAGAGAGAGAGAATCAGAAACAGAGACAAAAGAGAATTTCAGATTAAAAGCCTACTTGTACTTTGTTTTGTGGAACTGAATAATGCATTAATTTAACACTTTACTGATAAGGTTTCGCTTTTTTCTGTTATTTCTTTAATATTCCATTTGTAAATTATATCTGAACTACTTTAACCCCTCGACCTCTGAACCTTGGTGAAATGAGATCAGTGTGACGTCAGTTTGAACTTCCCTCCCTCCTTGTCCGCACCTTTCTTCTTCTTCGTCTTCTGGGTTCACACGTATGCACACGAGTGGGCTTTTACGTGTATGACCGTTTTTACCCCGCCATGTAGGCAGCCATACTCCGTTTTCGGGGGTGTGTATGCTGGGTATGTTCTTGTTTCCATAACCCACCGAACGCTGACATGGATTACAGGATCTTTAACGTGCGTATTTGATCTTCTGCTTGCATATACACACGAAGGGGTGTTCAGGCACTAAGCAGGTCTGCACATAATTATGCTGACCTGGGAGATGGTAAAAATCTCCACCCTTTACCCACCAGGCGCCGTCACCGTGATTCAAACCCGGGAGCCTCAGATTGACAGTCCAACGCTTTAACCACTCGGCTATTGCGCCCGTCGTCCGCACCTTTCATTCACTGATGCAAATGATGCGGCAGAAGATTGGTACTATAATCCCAAGGGGAACAGGTCCAGATACAGAATGGTGACTGACATCCCGACCTGTTAAAAGCTCAGTCTAGTCCCAGTGAGGTGACATCCCTCCTCTGACGAGTATGTGTACTAGTCAGTTTGGGTCAAGGTGTTAAAGTCGGAAATCATTTTACACCACACTATTAACTAGTCAAATAGACCAAAAAAACAACAGCCGTCAACACTTTATATCGCCGACCCTCTGTCACCACGGAAATAACTGCATGAAACGCTTCTTCCACCTGCTACCACCATGCAAGGCCTCTCTCCGAGCTGCGTTGTTGTGTATTGTATCGTATCGTATTGTACTGTATTGTACTCCATTGCACTGTATTATCTTTTGTCACAAAACGTTTCTGAGTGTGAAAAATACAGGCTCCTCTCCTTGGGAGAACGGTTCGGTACAGTGCAGCATTACCATTTTTATTTTTCGTACACATTTTTTTGGGGGAAAACCCTTTCGTTGCCGTGGGTTCTGTTACATGCGCTAAATGCATGCTGCAGACGCGATATTTGGTTTCTCATCTCATCACAAAGGCTACCACCCAAACCACAACTCATGATCTGGTGGAAGAGGGGGTGGGGGTGGGGATTAAGGGGGTTAAAACAAAATCCGTGGATGGGACTCAAACACTCGCTTCCTAACCGGGCGCACTCCCACTAGGTCACCAGGTGATGTGCTGTCAAAAAGATGGGGGGCCACAGGCACTGCAGAGCTGACGGGGGCAGACAGGGGTGCCAGGGGCTGATTGGCAAGCTCTCCCTGTGACGTACCACGATCAGCTCTTTTAGCCATTCAGCTTCCCTGACACACGTCTCTATAAGAAACAGGGAG
>NC_134897.1:27827174-27834674 GCF_041734735.1 Babylonia areolata | reverse complement strand
CACATAACAACAACAAAACCTTCTGGAAACCAGGTATCACTCATCTCACTTAATCCTCTTGAAGGGTCGGAGCATAGTTAATAATAATAATAATAATGGATACTTATATAGCACACTATCCAGAAATCTGCTCTAGGTGCTTTACAAAAACGCTTTTGTTAACATAAAACATTATATCTATGTTACATACACACACCAAAATGTGACACCACACACACACACACACACACACACACACACACACACACACACTGCATACATACATTTTAACATACATGTGTATCTAACAGCTACCCTAACACATACGCACACATAGGCAGGCACAAGCTTACATAAACACACGCACACACAATACACATTCATATACATGCATGTAGTTATGTACACATACATATGTATACACACCTAGTCAAGCACACCTAACGAAAAGGAAGTGGACCTGCCACAATTGAACTTATATAGTTAATATATAATTATGTCCAGTTTGTTCTTCCAGGTCTTTTTTCCCCATTTGGTGCCCGCAACTTTAAACGATTAAGAAAGACAGTATGAATGAAACATTTATATATGTCAAACCCATGTTTCACGTGGGTATTCACTGAGGGCTCTCCAGGGGAACGGTCTGTTCACAATGACCAGATCAGCTGAGTTTCATATCAATAACATTAGAAGGAGAAGGTAGGGCGACAGAGAAGGTGAGAGAGACAGAGACAGAGAGAAAGAGAGACAGAGACAGAGACAGACAGACAGCAAGGGTGTGGATGGAGAGCAGAAAGTCGCCAACACATTAATGAATATATAAACCAAGTTGGTCTTCCTCCAATCATGAAATGTACAGCACAAACTGAGCGCTGACACACACACACACACACACACACACACACACACACACACACACACACACACACACACACACACACACACACACACACACACACACACACACACACACACACACACACACATTTAACTACAAATCTTCCAAGTCTCACATCAGTCTCAGTCCCACAGTCAGAAACATGACGGGGAGACTGACAGGACAATCAGACAAGCCAGCTGATCTGAGTGTTCCCAGTCGACATCTCAAAGTACTTCTTCACATGATGTGTAAACAGGTTCCTCCCAACTGATAGGTTTTACATCAGACTCTGGATTGGCGCATTCCGTGGCATTTTCCCGTATATTCAATCTTTGCTTTTTTGTGGCTTGAATATACATACTTTCGCATTCAAGTCAAACATGCTGGAGATTTTTTTTTTTTTTGCTGTCTACTACCCCCCCTCCCCTCCAACGAAAAAAACCCAAACACACACACACACACACAAACCACACACACACACAAACAACAACAACAAAAAACAAAAAATAAAACCAACCAACCAACCCAAAACATTCTTTAATCTGGCGCCAACTATGAAGTAATCAAACTCAGACAAAGCACAGTGATTCAAGCAATACATTTGTGTGTCATGAAAAGATCAATATTTCCTGACACTGATGATTCTCATTCCCCATCTTTCCCCTCCCCTCTCCCCTCACCTTTCTTTCATTAATTGCTCATGATGTAACAGCAGTGAAGGGTAAGCCTTTGTTGTTGATCCTCTGAAATGTCATGTGTCTGGTTTCCATTGCAAATACTAAGGGTTGTCCGCGGTGTGTATCAACACCGGCAGTGCATGTAGGCAGTGGTTTTGTTTTTTGACTCACTTGTGTAAACAAAGTGAGTCTATGTTTTAACCCGGTGTTCGGTTGTGTGTGTGTGTGTGTGTGTGTGTGTGTGTGTGTGTGTGTGTCTGTGTGTGTGTCTGTGTGTGTCTGTGTGTGTGTCTGTGTCCGTGGTAAACTTTAACATTGTCATTTTCTCTGCAAATACTTTGTCAGTTGACACCAAATTAGGCATAAAAATAGGAAAAATTCAGTTCTTTCCAGTCATCTTGTTTAAAACAATATTGCACCTCTGGGATGGGTACAAAAAAATAATAAATGAAGCCTAATTATATGCAAACTGCATTTACTGTTATATTTATATTTTTGGTATTCTCTAAACTTGGCACTTTGATCTGATATTCTGACCCAACAACAAGAGCAGTCAGTATTATCATTTTTTGTTCAAACAGGAACTTCTTTTGCTAAGCATGGAAGTTTTATTTATTTTGCAAACGTTTTGGTGCAGATAGTAAAAAAGGGAAATTACTCTGTAATTAATGCTAGGGGAGTTAATTTGCTTTAAACTGATCTTTCTCATCTTAAACATTACATTTTGAAATTATACTCAATACATTAAAAGCTTGGATTTTTTAAAAAAAGTGTATCACAAGTGAGTCTTGAAGGCCTTGCCTCTCTTGTTGTTCTTGTTATACCTCTTGTCATACTGTTTGCTGAACTGTCTCTTTCTCGGCTGTTTGTTTTTATCCACCCATTTTTCTCTTTCTCCAGGAGAGTGTGCTCCCGTCACAATCATGACAGCCGACACTTAGCAGCCAGCCATGTATCCCCAACTGAAGCATCAAAGACTGATTGTAACGCCTCAACCACCATCATGTTGTCGCCAGCATAACAAAATCAGAAGCAAAGCTGTGCTATCATTGATGCTCTGTTTTGCTGTTGCTGTTTCTCAGTCAAACTGTTCTTCTTTTTGTTCCCAGTTCATAGCAATATTTATTCCTATTCTCTCGTCCATCAATTCCATAATTCCTGCATTCATACAGTAACATCTTTTTGTGGTCGTAATACAGATTTACCTGTGAATGGATATGAAATTATTGCTGACGCAACTCTGTGTTATCGGTTCTTTACTATTTCTATTCCAGATGTCAAAATTGCTCCCCCACAACAAACAAAATTTATTGGCCGCGTCCAACTTGTGACACAACGACTAAAGATCTTTTCCTCTTCGTTTGTGGGTGTTATAGGTTTGCCTGTAGAAGACATCAGCGTCTAAACGCTTCGTTTCCTTGACTCGTTTTTTGTGTTGTAATCTGTGTTCGTTCTGCATCCCATAAGGTAAGAACTGTGCTACCCGCTTTTCGTTTTCAACACCAAAGGCTGATTAGTCTGACACAGATGACGAGAGCTGGCAGCTTGTCAGGGCTGGCAGACAAAGGTTCCTTTGATGTGCCAGGGTGAATTCTGCGGCCTTCCACTTCCTCCACCCACCCACCAGCTCCAACGTTTCAGAACCAGAGAGAGGCATACTTACGTTTTGTACGCTGACACTTGACCTTTGTCTGCTTGGATTTTTTGGTTTCCTGTGCAAACAACTCTCTGTTTTGGGGTGAGAAGGCTTATTCTTCGTGTGGTTCATTTACTGAGCATGCTGAAGTGTTACTTCACTTCTGCTTGTAAAACACACTTCCTTTCCCGGTAGTTTCATCAGTTATGCTTTGCTCGCAATGCCTGTCCCAGACTATTCACCCAAAATCTCGACTTGAACATGAAATATCAAACTGTGTATCGAAACCTTAATCTTGAAACGAAATCACCTCCACAACAAAAAGACACGTTTTTTTTTTTTCATGTGAGACCATTGGGGTCGTGACTATTTTGTTTCCGTTCTTTTGATAATGTTACACTTGTTCTCCTAGAATGGTTTTATTATACGAGTTAGACAAATCACGGGCCACCTCTCTCTCCCCGAATTTCTGACACATTGACAAACGCCGATGCACTGGCAACAAGGTCAGACATAGGGGTGGGTCGGGCCAGCAGAGCCGTCACACCGACAAGGGTGACGGATGAGTTCTCTATGGCCGTGTCATGGTCAATTCCTTGGCCAGTCCCCCCCCCCCTATCCTGCTCACTGGACCTTGAAAAAGCGTAGCACACGCATGGCGAGGTTTGCACACTGACATCCAGCCTTCCTCTTGTTTGCTTCTTGAGCTCCGCTGCCCACCCCGCTTATGTCCCTTCCGGAAAAGAACGGGAACGGAGAGAAATACTGCAGATGTCGACAGAATTACTTGGCATGTTGAGGCTAAATCTTCCGATGTTCCAGAGACTGGGAAAGACGGAGAGAGAGGGAGAAAGAGATAGATAGAGACAGACACACACAGAGAGAGCGAGACAGAGACAGAGAGAGAAAGAAAACTGAACTAGAAAGTTTGGCGTCTATGCTTACGACAAAACCACGAAGGATTCAGATCAGGCAGACTGCACTTTATCAAGTTAATACATCAAGCTTAGCTGCATACGTCCGGTCTACTTTACTGAATTTGTTTTGGTGATCGCTGCTCTAATTTTGAACGATTCAAAAATTGTAGATCTATATTCAATTCGTTTACTGGGGAACAGTTCATCACCTTGAATTGTCCAGCTAAACAATGACTTGATTAGCTCTTTATGATAGCACAGTTAGAGGGAAAGACTGTGGTGAGAGAGAGACAGAGAGACCGACAGACAGACAGACAGAGCGGGGGGCGGACACTGGGGCTGGGGGGAGTTGGCAGAAGGAGAGCAAAAGCTAGGTTGTCCATTTAGGCAACCCACAGGGATGTGTTCTATCCCCACTGTTGTACTCACTATTCACACATGGCTGTGCAACTCAAAATGAATGTAACACCATGGTCAAGTTTGCCGACGATACTACTCTAGAAGGGCTGATTACGAACAGTGATGAGTCAAAATATATGGAAGAAGTACTGGAACTTGTCAGCTAGTGTGATCAAAACAACTTAAAAATCAACGTATCAAAAACAAAAGAATCATTTTTAGATTTCAGGAAGACCAGATCTGACCCCTTACCACTTGTCTACAAGCAAGTAGAGATTATCAGCGAATTCAAATTTATCGGACTAATCATTTTCAACAATTTGAAATGGGAGAAAAATTCGGAAAAAGATTGTTAAGAAAGCAAAACAGCACCTGTACTTTCTTCGGCGCCTCAAAATTTAGGAATTAAAAAAGAAATCATGGTTGATTTCTACCGAGCAGTCATTGAAAGTGTGCTAACCTTCGCTATTACGGTTTGGTACGGAAACATTTCCAAGGCAGAAGTTGCAGCCCTGAACAGAATCGTAAACACTGCCACCAAGGTTACCGGGGCTGATCTACCTTCTCTAGAAGACATATATTATAAGCGGCTACTAAAAAAAAGCAAAGTCAATCAGCCAGGACGAATCACATCAAGGTTGTAGGATTTCCGAGATGCTCCCCTCTGGTCGACGGTACAGAAGTATAAGGACGAAAACCAATCGCTTCGCCAATAGCTTTTTCCCCAAAGCAGTCAATGCCCTATCTTTCGAACAAATCCAGTATGATAAAAAGAATTATGCAATCAACAACCATCTACCTGAAGATCTAGTCATCAGCCCCATCCACATGCAATATGCGGCTTCTGTTCAAACTGTGCAACCATGACTGTAAGCAAGACGATTAACAACTATCAGCCAGCAGCTCAACAATCATTTCTGCCAGTTTTACATCAACACCTTTACAGACCCAACTACTTCAAACGCCACTTCTACCACCAGCACTACCTTCTTATTCATAATTTCAGGACCAAAGCAATGCTATCGGTGCTATTAATACATTTGTTTCATTCATTCTTTAACATTTCTGTTCCAGAAGTCAAAATTCCTCTTCTGTTAGAAGCGGTATTTCATAAGTAACCAGGACACGTTCTCTCCCCTTTCTGTGACAATAACATCATATACAAACAAGGCTGATCAGGCCTGCAGGGAGGATGGAAACAGAGACTTCCGCCAATGCTGATAGACATGCTCCCCCCTTGACGTGCCACAGTGAACTTTGCGGCCATCCTTCCTCCCTGGAGCCACAGACACATTTGAGTTTCGCACACTTGACACTTGACCTTCGTCTGCTCGATTCCTTGACATCCGCTGCGCACACAGCTGTCTGTCCTGCATGAGTGATATGTAAATGAAGGCTCACTCTGCGGCTGGTGGGATTTTGTTGGGCATATTGGGGATGAGGTGAACGGATCGGTCCAAATCATGTGTTTAAAAAAAAAAATGTTTGCTGCTATGTTTATTTAGTGTCTTAAACTTCATTACAAAATCGAACATAACGACACGGCTAAACATTGCTGGCGTGAATCTAATATTGATTTTTTTTTTTTTAAAGAACTGGATCGAGGAATGGTATACTAGAGATGACCAAATTAACGGGTTATTTTACATTACAGATAAACGTGCTACGTCTGATCAGTGGTTTTTTTCGCTGGTCATGCGTTGGCGCTTTGAATACAGTTGACACATTTTAAGAGCCTTAGTTAATTTGTTCCCAGGGCAACAGATTACCTGTCTGTCTGGTCTGCTGAACAATGACTCACCCGCGCTGATCTTCCAGAGCGAAAGAGGGTGAGTGTGTGAGAGAGAGAAAGAGAGAGAGAGAGAGAGAGAGAGAGATGGGGGAGGGAGGGCAGACAGGGAAACAGAGTGATGCACGGATATTGATAAAACGAGAGATTGAGAGACAGACAGACAGACAGAGACAGACAGACAGACAGAAGCAGAGATTTAGATGTCCTGGTGTCGCCACACCTCTACTGTGCTGTCGTCATTGAAACTCAATCTCCACGAGACCCGGAGCGTTCAACAGTAAATAATCTCCTCTTCCCCTCTCCCTCCCTCCCTCCCTCCTTCCGCCCCCTGTCCCCCTTCTCTCTCTCTCTCTTCCCCTCTCCCTCCATCCCTCCCTCCTTCTGCCCCCTGTTCCCCTTCTCTCTCTCTCTCTTCCCCTCTCCCTCCCTCCTTCCGCCCCCTGTCCCCCTTCTCTCTCTCTCTCTTCCCCTCTCCCTCCCTCCCTCCCTCCTTCCGCCCCCTGTCCCCCTTCTCTCTCTCTCTTCCCCTCTCCCTCCCTCCCTCCCTCCCTCCTTCCGCCCCCTGTCCCCTTCTCTCTCTCTTCCCCTCTCCCTCCCTCCCTCCCTCCTTCCGCCCCCTGTCCCCCTTCTCTCTCTCTCTTCCCCTCTCCCTCCCTCCCTCCTTCCGCCCCCTGTTCCCCTTCTCTCTCTCTCTTCCCCTCTCCCTCCCTCCCTCCCTCCGCCCCCTGTCCCCCTTCTCTCTCTCTCTTCCCCTCTCCCTCCCTCCCTCCCTCCCTCCGCCCCCTGTCCCCCTTCTCTCTCTCTCTTCCCGTCTCCCTCCCTCCCTCCTTCCGCCCCCTGTCCCCCTTCTCTCTCTCTCTCTTCCCCTCTCCCTCCCTCCCTCCCGCCCCCTGTCCCCCTTCTCTCTCTCTCTCTCTCTTCCCCTCTCCCTCCCTCTCTCCCTCCTTCCGCCCCCTGTCCCCCTTATCTCTCTCTCTCTTCCCCTCTCCCTCCCTCCCTCCCTCCTTCCGCCCCCTGTCCCCCTTCTCTCTCTCTCTCTCTTCCCCCCCCCCCCTCTCTCTCTCACTCGCTGTTCCTCTTTTCTTGCCCAAATTGGATTCCTTCCCTTCCAGCTTTCCAGCTAAGTGAGCACCTGCAGTGGCAAAGGTCCTGCCTTCCCGCGTGTCTGCTGAAGTGATAGGAGATTCCAGCATCGCCATGGCCATTGCTACTGTCACTGG
>NC_134897.1:27812174-27819674 GCF_041734735.1 Babylonia areolata | reverse complement strand
ATTGTTTTAAACCAGATGACTGGAAAGAACTGAATTTGTCCTATTTTTATGCCAAATCTGGTGTCAACTGACAAAGTATTTGCAGAGAAAATGTCAATGTTAAAGTTTACCACGGACACACAGACACACACACACAGACACACACACACATACAACCGAACACCGGGTTAAAACATAGACTCACTTTGTTTACACAAGTGAGTCAAAAACCTGGGACACATTGGCTTTCACATATTAATAAAAGCTTACCTTGGACTGTTTGCAGCTTGTGGTCCTTTCTTATTGGTGATTAGGAAGCGAAGGCTTATTCTACTCATGCTTGTTTACTGAGTGCGCATGTACATGCAAATAGAAGAATGCATCTTTCGATAAATTTGAAAGCAAAAGTGTGTTGCTGATCTTTCGAAAATAGACGGAGAAAGATGTATGGATATAAGTGATTTATTACAGACCATTTCTCCTAATGAAGGGGTATCCATTATATAAGCGATATTAAATATGAAGGACACTATTATAATGGGTAAACCGAAAACAAGAAATACATCTTGATTAGACTTAACAAACCAATTCAATAACTATTTCTCCAAACGTAAAGTCTATGCACAAGTACAGAGACATACATACAAACATACATACATACATACATACAGACAAAGAGACAGAGATACGCAGATTTTCCTGGTGTTCACGTTTCAGCATTCAATCTTATATTGAGATATCATCACTCGTGGTATTCTTCTGCATCGTCTGTGGGCAACGGACCTCAAACATCCATCATCATTCCCACTTGATGACACACTCTGGCATAAGATCCTGCCTGTCTGCTTGTGTGTTAAAACCAAAGAGGTTCTATCATAATCGTTATTTTCACTGATGTGGTTTGTTGTTACATTTCGTAATTCCCGTGTCAGTTATAATTTCATGCAAAGTCAATCTCAAAGATATCGTGTCCGACTATGACCATCAGAACAGCAGAGGAGGCAACTGCTGTTCCGACTATTTGGGCTAGAATTTGATTATAGTGGAGAGTGTCTTGCCCAAGTACATCTCAGCCAAGAGGGTTTTAGGACAGTCGGCGTTGGGATGGTTCCCAAAGGCCAGCTAGCCCACAAGGCTGCAGCACTAAGAGCCAGTGCAATTTTGCCTCCTAGTTTGACAGTCATAGTCCTTCACAAATGACTAAACTGTAAATGGTTTCCATTTGACTGGAGAAACCATTGATAATACAGCTATCACTTTGCTGTTGGCCCAAATGTAAACTTGTGTCAATCTGTGATATAAGCCGAGTGTTGGACTATAACTCACTTATACTGCATCCAGCTGCATTGCATTCATTATTATCAGCACAGTATAGGAATGAACACTTTGACACTTTGATTCCACTGGTGCCAGCTCCCCATTCGATATCTTTCGATGTTCAAATTCATTATCCTGGAACTATTTCTACAATCCGTGACAAGCTCTTTTCCGCAAGTCGAGGAACATCGACAAAAGCTCTCCCGGACATGACAGCATTTCTTTTCGCCTCCTTTATTGATTCTATCAAGCAAGGAGCATATTATCACATTTCGCCGATCACATACAAAGGACACAAACAGAAAATAATTATACCCTGTGTGCAGGATCTTTGTGTTTTAGGGGTTTTTTTTTCAAATTTTTAGGCCATTATATTAACAATGACACTCAAAATAAAAAGTCACAAAAAACATAGAAACCCTGGTCATGACAACAGATGATACAGAGGTGGTTCAGGCCTACATAGCTGATAGAAACAGACACTCTCAGGGCTGACACACACACTCTCCTTCCATTGACGCGCCATAACGAATTCTATGACCACCCATCTTTCTGCTGACACGTCTTTGAAAACAAGGGGCACACTTGGTGAGTTTAGTGTAAGGACACCCAGAGTACCTCCACTCTGTTATAAAGTCCACTGCTTACCTTTACTATGTATATTTCCTGAAAATAAGGAAATGGGGGAGGTGGTGGGGGGTGGGGGTGGGTGGGGGGGGGTATGTAAATGCTCACAATGTTATTTGACGTGTGGGCGTCAAACGTCCGGGCCTTTCTAAAATTAATAGTTCCATTAAAAAAAGAGAGGCACAGAGAAAGACACAGACATACACAGATTGTAACAATGAGAGAAGTGATTTAGTGGAAATGGCATGATTCACAAAGTACATGCACCCATGTAATATTTCGTTTCCATTGAAAATGAGAAAGTCTCAGATAACGACATGCATCCAGTTAGGACCATCACATTCCTACACACACCACTGACCACAAACCATCCTCAACCCCCCTGTTTACTCTGAACGTAGGGAGTTACCCCCGGTGTGATTCTCCAACAACGAGGGCAGCTGTGGGGCAGCTATTTCACGGGAATTTCCGTTTCCTTGCCATCAGCAGTCACCAGCACAGGGACAACAGTGGCCGCTGACTGAGATGTGTGAGGACAGACAGCGTCCAGATAGCCTTGCAGGAGAGAGTGGTGGCATTTATGGAAACACTAAAGAGTCGCACGAAGCATCTTTAGTGTTATGCGCTCTCTTTCTTTTCCTTTGTGTGCATGTCTCTCTCTCTCTCTCTCTCTCCTATTTGTAATAGATGTAGATTAGCGAGGACAGATTGGAAGAATAGGCTATGCCTAAAATCTTAATCCTTGAATAAAAACGTTTTGAGTTCTCTCTGTCTCTCCCCCTCTCTCTCTCTGTATGTCTGTGTGTGTGTGTGTGTGTGTGTGTGTGTGTGTGTGTGTGTGTGTGTGTGTGTGTGTGTGTGTGAATTTATGTCTGTATTTCTTTCTCTTTCTCTGTTTCCTTGTCTTTCTAATGCATGCGGTCTCCCACCCAATCTGGCTCACCGGAACAAACACACATTGTTCTTTTCCACACACACACACACACACACGCACACACACACACACACACACACACACACACACACACACACACACACACACACACACACACACACACACACTTGAATATACAATCTTCGAAACCTTACAGTAGTCTCAATAACAATTGATCAGAAGTTGATGGGATGGCTGACTGGACTATCAAATGACCCAGTTTTATTTGACTGGCCCGAACAAATAATCAAAGTTTGTCGTTGTTGTTGATGTCGTTGTTGATTTTACACCATGATGTTATGTGTACCCCCACTAAAATGTTCCTCTTAACCAGACATTTTCTGTCTTCAGACTTGGATTCGTGTAGCCTGTGACATGATCTGTTACATGACATTTTATCCTTGGACCTTCTGTTGTTTGATCACAGTCTTTTGAGCTTTGCTCAGTCACCTGGACAAGTACTTGTGAAGGGAATATTCTTTATTTGATTATGCACTGATAAAAAACCTATCATTAACCTTTTTTCTTCTAAAAGATCCTGACGAAACGTTTCGCAGTATGATCCCATATCCAAGAATTAGCATCAGTTATATCCGTGCATAAACAACAAGAGAGGCAAGGCCTTCAAGACTCACTTGTGGCAAATTAAGTCCCCTATCATTAATTACAGAGTAATTTCCCTTTTTTACTAGCTGCACCAAAACGTTTGCAAAATAAATAAAACTTCCATGCTTAGCAAAAGAAGTTCCTGTTTGAACAAAATATGATAGTAATGACTGCTCTTGTTGTTGTGTCAGAATATCAGATCAAAGTGCCAAGTTTAGAGAATACAAAAAATATAAATATAACAGTAAATGCAGTTTGCATATAATTAGGCTTCATTTTTGACTCACTTGTGCAAACAAAGTGAGTCTATGTTTTAACCCGGTGTTCGGTTGTCTGTGTGTGTGTGTGTGTGTCTGTGTGTCTGTGTGTCCGTGGTAAACATTAACATTGACATTTTCTCTGCAACTACTTTGTCAGTTGACACCAAATTTGGCATAAAAATAGGAAAAATCCAGTTCTTTCCAGTCATCTTGTTTAAAACAATATTGCGCTTCTGGGATTGGCACAAAAAATAAAGAATGAAGCCTAATTATATGCAAACTGCATTTACTGTTATATTTATATTTTTTGTATTCTCTAAACTTGGCACTTTGATCCGATATTCTGACCCAACAGCTAGAGCAGTCATTATTATCATTTTTTGTTCAACCAGGAACTTCTTTTGCTAAGCATGGAATTTTTATTTATTTTGCAAACGTTTTGGTTCAGATAGTAAAAAGGGGAAATTACTCTGTAATGCTAGTGGAGTTAATTTGCTTTAAACTGATCTTTCTCATCTTAAACATTACATTTTGAAACAAGAGAGGCAAGGCCTTCAAGACTCACTTGTGATGCACTTTAAAAAAAAAATCCAAGCTTTTTATGTATTGAGTATAATTTCAAAATGTAATGTTTAAGATGAGAAAGATCAGTTTAAAGCAAACTAAGTTCCCCAGCAGAGTAATTTCCCTTGTTCTGCTATCTTCACCAAAACGTTTGCAATAAATAAAACTTCCATGCTTAGCAAAAGAAGTTCCTGTTTGAACAAAAAATGATAATAATGACAGATCCTTTGTTGGGTCGAATATCAGATCAAAGTGCCAAGTTTAGAGAATACAAAAAATATAAATATAACAGTAAATGCATTATACTCAATACATAAAAACTTGGATTTTTTAAACAGTGTATCACAAGTGAATTTTGAAAGCCTTGTTTATTATTTTGTGCCCATCCCAGAGGTGCAATATTGATTTAAACAAGATGACTGGAAAGAACTGAATTTTTCCTATTTTTATGCCAAATTTGGTGTCAACTGACAAAGTATTTGCAGAGAAAATATCAATGTTAAAGTTTACCACGGACACACAGACACAGACACACACACAGAGACAACCGAACACCGGGTTAAAACATAGACTCACTTTGTTTACACAAGTGAGTCAATCATCAAAGTTTGAAAATGGAGAGACTGAGAGCGAAAGAAAAAAAAAACATTAAAGAGAGAAGCTGATGTAAACCCCGTCACGAGAATATCTTATCAAACACAGAGTGTCTCTACACCCCCTCACGAGAATATCTTATCAAACACAGAGTGTCTCTACACCCCGTCACGAGAATATCTTATCAAACACAGAGTGTCTCTACACCCCCTCACGAGAATATCTTATCAAACACAGAGTGTCTCTACACCCCCTCACGAGAATATCTTATCAAACACAGAGTGTCTCTACACCCCCTCACGAGAATATCTTATCAAACACAGAGTGTCTCTAAACCCCGTCACGAAAATATCTTATCAAACACAGAGTGTCTCTACACCCCCTCACGAGAATATCTTATCAAACACAGAGTGTCTCTACACCCCGTCACGAGAATATCTTATCAAACACAGAGTGTCTCTACACCCCCTCACGAGAATATCTTATCAAACACAGAGTGTCTCTACACCCCCTCACGAGAATATCTTATCAAACACAGAGTGTCTCTACACCCCCTCACGAGAATATCTTATCAAACACAGAGTGTCTCTAAACCCCGTCACGAGAATATCTTATCAAACACAGAGTGTCTCTAAACCCCGTCACGAGAATATCTTATCAAACACAGAGTGTCTCTAAACCCCGTCACGAGAATATCTTATTAAACACAGAGTGTCTCTACACCCCGTCACGAGAATATCTTATTAAACACAGAGTGTCTCTACACCCCGTCACGAGAATATCTTATCAAACACAGAGTGTCTCTAAACCCCGTCACGAGAATATCTTATCAAACACAGAGTGTCTCTACACCCCGTCACGAGAATATCTTATTAAACACAGAGTGTCTCTACACCCCGTCACGAGAATATCTTATCAAACACAGAGTGTCTCTAAACCCCGTCACGAGAATATCTTATCAAACACAGAGTGTCTCTACACCCCGTCACGAGAATATCTTATCAAACACAGAGTGTCTCTAAACCCCGTCACGAGAATATCTTATCAAACACAGAGTGTCTCTACACCCCCTCACGAGAATATCTTATCAAACACAGAGTGTCTCTAAACCCCGTCACGAGAATATCTTATCAAACACAGAGTGTCTCTACACCCCGTCACGAGAATATCTTATCAAACACAGAGTGTCTCTACACCCCGTCACGAGAATATCTTATCAAACACAGAGTGTCTCTACACCCCGTCACGAGAATATCTTATCAAACACAGAGTGTCTCTACACCCCGTCACGAGAATATCTTATCAAACACAGAGTGTCTCTACACCCCGTCACGAGAATATCTTATCAAACACAGAGTGTCTCTAAACCCCGTCACGAGAATATCTTATCAAACACAGAGTGTCTCTACACCCCGTCACGAGAATATCTTATTAAACACAGAGTGTCTCTACACCCCCTCACGAGAATATCTTATCAAACACAGAGTGTCTCTACACCCCCTCACGAGAATATCTTATTAAACACAGAGTGTCTCTACACCCCCTCACGAGAATATCTTATCAAACACAGAGTGTCTCTACACCCCGTCACGAGAATATCTTATCAAACACAGAGTGTCTCTACACCCCGTCACGAGAATATCTTATCAAACACACAGTGCCAAGTTGTTCTTTGTGTTTTCTTCTACGAGAGTGTACTGCTACCACTTCAACCACCACAAACCACCATGACTATCACCTCCACCACAGCAGGGCACTATTTTGCTAAATGACCAATTTCGTTTCTCGTTTAATGTCAGTGAGTTCAGAAAACCACGACTAAGCTCTTTCCCCCCTGAATTCTGATACGCTGACAGAAAAAAAAAACCCCAAAGCACTGATGACAAACGTGGCTCACGCCTACACACACAGCTGATGGAAGCAGACAGGCAGGCAGACAGACAGACAGACAGACAGACAGACTGCCAGAGGGGGCTGGCTGACAAACGAGCTCTCCTTTGATGTTACTTTCACTACCCGTCCACCTCTCTTTGAAGACAAAGCCAAACGCTTGATGAGGTTTGTACACTGACACCCAGCAGACCTCACCTGCCTGTTCTCTTGATGTCTGCTGCTACTGCTGCAGTCCACGCTGCTTGCTTGCTTTGCTTGTACAGTCTATTTCGGGGAAATAAGGGGACTGGGAGAGAAATTATTCTGTGGATGCCGAGCGACAGAACTACGTGAGAAAAAAGCTCACATGATAATGCTAGGATGTTTCTGGTGAAAAAAAAAAAGAAGTAGTGTTTCAAGAAAGATTAAGGACACAGACAGACAGACAGACAGACAGAGACAGAGAGAGACAAACTGAGAGAGAAAGAGAGACAGACAGAGATGGGGAGAGACAGAGAAAGACAAGAGAGATAGAGAGAGAGGAGAGATGGGGAGACATGGAGAGAGAGAGAGAGAGAGAGAGGGGGGGGGGGAGGGAAGATGCAGGGAGACAGTGGAGACAGACAGCCAGATAGAGAAAGAGAGACAGGGAAAGAGAGAGGGAGTGGAAAAAAGTGGGGTGTAAGACAAAGAGAGAAAAAAAGAGAGGGAGGTGGTGGGGAAGGGTGGGGGGGCGGAGGGTGGGGG
>NC_134897.1:27804674-27807174 GCF_041734735.1 Babylonia areolata | reverse complement strand
CGCTTAAAAACGAACAATTTTTTCACGAACCAAAGCAATCCTGTCCCGGATTTTTAACACAACGGTCTCTCTCTCTCTCTGCTCACCACAAAAGAAAACTATCGACCAGCGTATTTCACAGCGACAGTAAATCAGATTGCGACGTGTGAAAATGTGTGTGTGTGTGTGTGTGTGTGTGTGTGTGTGTGTGTGTGTGTGTGTGTTTGTGTGTTGTGTGTGTGATAGAGAGAGAGAGAGAGTGTGTGTAAGCATGTGTGTGTGTGTGCGTGTGCGTGTGTGTGTGAGTGTGTGTAAGCATGTGTGCATGAGTGTGTGTGTGTGTGTGTGTGTGTGTGTGTGTGTGTGTGTGTGTGTGTGTGTGTGTGTGTGTGTGTCAGCATGTGTGTGTGTGTGTGTGTGTGTGTGTGTGTGTGTGTGTGTGTGTGTGTGATCTGTAAATGCGTCAGCCCAGTTCCAGGGGTACGATGACATCAAAGTGTCAACTGTTGGGATAGTGTTTGGTTTGGAAACCCGGCTGTTATTTTATTACTCCAGGCCTTGCGCGCGCGCGCGCGCGCGCGCGCGCGCGCGTGTGTGTGTGTGTGTGTGTGTGTGTGTGTGTTGTGTGTGTGTGTTAGTGAGTTAGTGTGTGTGTGTGCATGTATGTGTGTTTGGCGTGTATAAGACAGACAGACAGACAGTGAGTGTGTGTTTGTGAATGAGTGTGTATGTGTATTTGTGTATGACGTGTATGAGAAAGAGAGAGAGAGAGAGAGAGAGAGAGAGAGAGAGAGTGCGTTTGTGAGTGAGTGAGTGTGTGCGTGTATGTGTGTATCAAGTGTATGAGAGCGAGTGTGTATGCGTGTGCGTGTGTGTGTGTGTGTGTGTGTGTGTGTGTGTGTGTGTGTGCAGGCGCGCGCACGTCTAATAATTATAAACGTCTAATGCAATGTCAGCGTTCCAGACTCAAAACCGAGTTGGATCTATACAAAGAGGTGAGGGACGCCGTCAGCATCCCTACTGACGACAATAATCTCTCAGTCGCGGGCCCTCACTGAGAAAAAACTCCGCTCCTTAAGTAAGCGGAGACCGCCCTCACGTCCCTCTACACGACACTCCGTCAATCTGTCCACACTAAAGACCTGCTGGGCACAGACGCACCTGAGGCTTTGATAAGAAGGGGGCGGACTGAGACAGGCGCAACAGCCGATTGGTTAAAACGTTGGAAGCACCTGAGACTTGGAACTTGAGGGTAGATTAAGAGATGGTTAACAGCTGAATGGTTAAAACTTTTTTAAAAAAATATTATAATTATTTATTTATTTATTTATTTATGTACGCTGATAGTTGACGTCATCAAGTTTTTGCGCCTTATACATATTATTAGTAGTGGTAGTAGTGGGTTTTAAAAAAAATGTATTTATCTATTATTTATTCACGCCCGCCCCCCCCCTTTTTTTTTCCTCAAGGCCTGACTAAGCGTGTTGGGTTACGCTGCTGGTCAGGCATCTGCTTGGCAGATGTGGTGTAGCGTATATGGATTTGTCCGAACGCAGTGACGCCTCCTTGAGCTACTGAAACTGAAACTAAAACTTTGGAAGCTATCGAGGCTTGGAAGTTGAGGGTAAATCGAGACTGGCTTAACAGCCGAATGGTTAAAAACACTGGAAGCTCCTGAGACTTGGAAGCTGAAGGTGAATGAAGTAGAGGGTCAACAGCCGAATGGTTAAAACGTTGAGCGTTCAATCTGAAGGTCCTGAGTTTGATCCCAGTATCGACGCCTGGCGGGTTAACTCACTCAGTACGGCAAGTCCTCTCTTCTCCTCTACACAGACCCCTTGGATGTCCAGTGGGTGTCTGAATGACCCAACCTTTAGCTTCCGTCGTCAGAATTGTGGTATTCTTTGTCAACATTCATGTCTTCAGTATAAGAGCCTTCCGCTTGCAATATTTTGATGATGGTAACTGGGGTGAAACGCTGTTAACGTCGTCTCTTTCACCGCTCGTATGGAAAGAGTTAAGGATGATATTTTTCCTTCGATCTTCCAGATCAACATAATCTGCAGACCTGCCACTGCTTTAATCTTCATCTGTGTGTATAAACATACTCAAGATCAAATACGTCCGTTAAAGATCCCGAAGAACCATGTCAGTGTTTGGTGGTTTATTGAAACATTAACCTACGAAACACGCACACCGCTACGGGTGTCTTCATGACAGGGTAAAAACGGTCACACACGCACAAGCCTACTTGTGGATGCGAGGGAACTTTAGTAGTTGCAAGAAATGAACCTGAAAAAAAAAGGAAGATTTTTTTTAAGAAGAAAGAAAGAAAGAAAGACAGAGAGAGAGAGAGAGGAAAAAAGAGAGAGGGGCTGGATGGTTCCAAAGAAAGAGAGATGGGGATGGTGGGAAGATAGACAGACACACTGGAAGACACACCGACAGGTAAAGACATTGGCCGAGACAGAGACAGAGACAAACAAATACACACACTCAAACGCACACACACACACACACA
>NC_134897.1:27797174-27802174 GCF_041734735.1 Babylonia areolata | reverse complement strand
ATGAAAAGTGATGTTTCAAAAAAAAAGAAAAAAAAAAAAAGAAAAAAAAGAGAGAACGTCAACTGTGAAGGGAATTTGGGAACTCCCTATGTTTAGCTAAAAATAATAATAATAATAAAAACGAATAAATAAACAAAACAGAAAGACAAAATAACTCAAATGTCTTGCTCACTTCCTTGAAGAGACAGATACATATAATGCAGCTATTCCAAGCAGATGAGACACCTGCGTTCTTCCAACACACATTACTCTTTTTTCGTTTCTGTTCAGATACAGAAATTCCATTGGGAACTGACTGTGATAGCCGGTCTCTCCTTTTCAGCCTGTTTCAGAAGGCACTGTTCTTACTCTTTCTTTTCCGGGTAAGTCAGGGTCCTTTTGTTTTATTATAATAAAGTTTTTATTGTTATTCCAAAAATAAATATTACGCATTTTGAAAAAAAACCAAAAAACACATCACTTTTCCATTCCCTTTGCCAGAAAATTTCCTTTCTGTATGCAGCGATTCCATCATGACAGGAATCATCCCTCATCACACAGAATTACACACACACACACACACACACACACACACACACACACACACACACACACACACACACATTCTCACTTACATATATACATACATACGTACACACGCAGACACACATGTACAAACACACACACACACACACACACACACACACACACACACACACACACACACACACCCAAACACACACACACACACACAGAGACACAAACACACGCGCGCGCTCAAACATACACAAGACTCACACACCTTAAGACACTGTCACAACAGACACACACACACAGACACACACACAGACACACACAGACACACACACACACACACACACACACACACACACACACACACACACACACACACACACACACACACACACACACACACACACACACACACACACACACACACCCCTTGGTGAGAACGAAAGCTGAAGCACAGCCTCAAGAAGCACAAAAATCAGACTCCTTGCCAGCAGGGTGCGTGTCAACACCAACAGGCATGACAGTGTTGGTTCCAGAGAGGGCCAACAGGCATGACAGTGTTGGTTCCAGAGAGGGCCAACAGGCATGACAGTGTTGGTTCCAGAGAGGGCCAACAGGCATGACAGTGTTCCAAACTGCCAACAGCGTTGGTTCCAGAGAGGGCCAACAGGCATGACAGTGTTCCAAACTGCCAACAGCGTTGGTTCCAGAGAGGGCCAACATGCATGACAGTGTTCCAAACTGCCAACAGTGATGGTTCCAAAGAGGGCAAACAGGCATGACAGTGTTCCAAACTGCCAACAGCGATGGTTCCAAAGAGGACCAACATGACAGTGTTCCAAACTGCCAACAGCGATGGTTCCAAAGAGGACCAACAGGCATGACAGTGTTCCAAACTGCCAACAGCGATGGTTCCAAAGAGGACCAACATGCATGACAGTGTTCCAAACTGCGAACAGTGTTGGTTCCAGAGAGGGCCAACATGCATGACAGTGTTCCAAACTGCCAACAGTGATGGTTCCAGAGAGGGCCAACATGCATGACAGTGTTCCAAACTGCCAACAGCATTGGTTCCAGAGAGGGCCAACAGGCATGACATTGTTCGAAACTGCCAACAGCGATGGTTCCAAAGAGGACCAATAGACATGACAGTGTTCCAAACTGCCAACAGCGATGGTTCCAAAGAGGATCAACAAGAATGACAGTGTTCCAAACTGCCAACAGCGATGGTTCCAGAGAGGATCAACAGGAATGACATTGTTCCAAACTGCCAACAGCGATGGTTCCAAAGAGGACCAATAGACATGACAGTGTTCCAAACTGCCAACAGCGATGGTTCCAGAGAGAGCCAACAGGCATGACAGTGTTCCAAACTGCCAACAGCGATGGTTCCAAAGAGGACCAACAGGCATGACAGTGTTCCAAACTGCCAACAGCGATGGTTCCAAAGAGGACCAACAGGCATGACAGTGTTCCAAACTGCCAACAGCGATGGTTCCAGAGAGGGCCAACATGCATGACAATGTTCCAAACTGCCAACAGTGTTGGTTCCAGAGAGGGCAAACAGGCATGACAGTGTTCCAAACTGCCAACAGCGATGGTTCCAAAGAGGATCAACAGGAATGACAGTGTTCCAAACTGCCAACAGCGATGGTTCCAAAGAGGGGAAACAGGCATGACAGTGTTCCAAACTGCCAACAGCGATAGTTCTAGAGAGAGCCAACATGCATGACAGTGTTTCATACTGCCAACAGCGTTGGTTCCAGAGAGGGCCAACAGACATGACAGTGTTCCAAACTGCCAACAGCGATGGTTCCAAAGAGGGCCAACAGGCATGACAGTGTTCCAAACTGCAAACAGCGATGGTTCCAAAGAGGGCCAACAGGCATGACAGTGTTCCAAACTGCCAACAGCGATGGTTCCAAAGAGGGGTAATGGTCAAAGACATCACCACGTTCAATCCTGACCTCAACCACTGTGACTGTCAGTCTGGTCTTCTGATCCCGTTCTGCCCTGTCATCAGTTTGTTTGTTCATCCTTCAGCCACGAGTTCCAGCATGAAACGAACCCTGTCCCCCCCCCCCTGTTCAATCAATCAAACGCCATAGTGGAAGGCGGAAGTTTTAGACACCCAGAGTTAGGCCTTTGCACACGCCTTTCGCACAGTTGTAAAGGGGTGTGTTTCAGTCCTTTTGTCTGTCTGACCGTTGCTTTTATTTGAAAATGACTTTTTTTTTAAATGTACGCTTATAGTTGACTTCATCAAGTTTTTGCGCCTTATACATATTATTATTAGTAGCAGTAGTTCTTTTTTTATGTATTTATCTATTATTCATTCACCTTTTTTTTTTTCTCAAGGCCTGACTATAAGCGCGTTGGGTTACGCTGCTGGTCAGGCATCTGCTTGGCAGATGTGGTGTAGCGTATATGGATTTGTCCGAACGCAGTGACGCCTCCTTGAGCTACTGAAACTGAAACTGAAACTGAAAAAAATAAATGATGCACATAAAATATTTTTCCACCGATAGATCTCAAATTTGGCACACACACACACACACACCACTCGACACATCCGCTATGGTTTGAAGCACACTCGACGTGAATCCGTTGTTTAACTCACTCAGGACGGCCAGTCCTCTCTTCTCCTCTACACAGACCCCTCGGATGTCCAGTGGGTGTCTGAATGACCCAACCTTTAGCTTCTGTCGTCAGAATTGTGGTATTCTTTGTCAACGTTCACCTCTTCAGTGTAGGAGCCTTCCGCTTGCAATACTTTGATGATGGTAATTGCGGTGAAACGCTGTAATTGTCGTCTCTTTCGCCGTTCGTATGGAGAGAGTTAATAAAGGACTGACAGCCAGTGACAGTGATGAAGCCGTGTAATCAGCAAACGGAACGGAACAGGTCAGCTTTTTTTTTCTTTCTTTTTTTCCCCCTCAAATGCTCAAAAATCAGTCAAGGTGCAACGGGTTCAAGGTGAACTCTTGGAACTCAAGGACGGGGAGATGACACTTACAATGAACCCAAGAGCAATAAACCCCATGTGTTCACCACCATAGCAAAATATCAAAAGACGCCAAAAAATGGCCACTAAGAGAGCTAAAACCAAAAAGACAAAATGTGGTATGAATCGACAAAGAAGAATGTCACGCGCCAGAACACTTTCCGAAACAAAAATAACAACCAAACGAGACAAATTGGAAAAAGAAAGAAAGAAAGAAAAAAATAACCACCAACCACACATGTCCATCCATCGTTGACTCGCATACAACCCAGGTTAAACAAATGCAAAACAAGAATTGAACAAAAATAAACACAGGTGTGTGCGGACACACCCTCAGGAAGCCAGCGTCCAGCATCACACGCCAAGCCCTGACCTGGAACC
Source organism: Babylonia areolata (assembly GCF_041734735.1). Lineage (NCBI taxonomy): Eukaryota > Metazoa > Mollusca > Gastropoda > Neogastropoda > Buccinidae > Babylonia > Babylonia areolata. The sequence goes on along the minus strand of NC_134897.1, from coordinate 27,798,276 downwards.
CGCAGGGAAAGAGGAAGAGAGGCCGGCCTCGCAACAGCTGGAGGCGAGATACCGAGGCAGAGCTGAAGCAGCAAGGGACCAACTGGACTGGAATGGCCAGAACAGCCCAGAACAGAGTGCGATGGCGAGGGGTCGTCGATGGCCTATGCTCCACCAGGAGCGATGGGCAAAATGAATGAATGAATGTGTGCGCAATAACTAAACATACACCACTCGTCAAATCATTTGACCTTAAACGCCTTGCTCTCATGGTGGCCTCAGTTTCTATATCCCCGCCTCCCCCCCACCCCCCCCCATGCCCCCCAAAATTCCATGCTTGGATTAAGTTCACGCCAAGGTGTTTAGTGTCAAAAGGTTCGCGGGATAAGGAGGGGGGGGGTGGGGGGGTGGGGGTGAGTGGAGGCTGTGGCTGGTGTAACGTGGTGACTGGGGGGGGGGGGGGTAAGTGGGGGTGAACAGAGAGAGAGACAGAGAGAGCAATGTGACTCAACAGGCGGATCATGGGGTAGTAAAAACAGAAGGAAAAAGAAATGTACGTCGAAAATGTCTTGAAAACGGTTTTTATCGCTGATGCAGGCAAACATTTGAGCGAACTGCTTCTGAGACGGTTGAGAAGAACATAATTCAATCGAGATGCACAGAGATATGGGTGATTTTACACACCCACACAAATACACCCCACACCCAGAAACACACACACACACACACACACACACACACATGCACACACACACACACACACACACACACACACACACACATGCACGCACGCACGCACGCACGCATGCATGCACGTATGGTCGCGCACACACACACACACACACACACCTCCCTGAGTTGGGAAAAGGTCAAAGAGCAGCAGCAGCAGACAGGCGGAGAGAGCAGTGCATGGAAACAATGATTGGATGACGGCACGAGCACAGCTCATGAATAATTCAACAGATGCACGTGAATGACACGTGGGACAGCAGGAGATGGAGAAACAACGGCACATTGTTACGCCAGATCACCCTACCCACCAGCCAAGTGCTGTAGCAGCAGAAAGGTACTGGTTCCCATTGCGAAGAAAAAAAACCTAAAAAACAACCCCCCCCCCAAAAAA
>NC_134897.1:27784674-27787174 GCF_041734735.1 Babylonia areolata | reverse complement strand
AGTGAAAGTATACCGCTGACCGATGACCTCCTGGTCCTTTGTGAGCCCAGCAGTTAACAGGTCCCTCAGTGAGGTGACAGCCCTTCTCACTGACCAGCACACTCCTCTGAGGCAGTCAGGAAGAGGGATTTTGTTTAACTCTCTCCATACGAACGGCGAAAGAGACGACGTTAACAGCGTTTCACCCCAATTACCACCATCAAAATATTGCAAGCGGAACGCTCTTATACTGAAGAGGTGAATGTTGACAAAGAATACCACAATTCTGACGACGGAAGCTAAAGGTTGGGTCATTCAGACACCCACTGGACATCCGAGGGGTCTGTGTAGAGGAGAAGAGAGGACTGGCCGTACTGAGTGAGTTAATGTCCCGTCACACATATCGGTGACTGAAGACTAATGTATACATTTTAAGAAGTATAATGGCTTAGAAGAGGAAGGGGAGGGGGTATGACTGGTGAATAGGGAGGGGGGGGGGGGAGGGAACCAAGTATATGGGGAGTGAAACAATTATCTAAGCACAATTGCCGAAAATTACTTAATGGACTTCGTTAAAGAGAAGTCGCTAATCTAACAGCAGCCAAAAGGTTAACAAGAGTCACGAACGCCGGAGCAGCTAAAAAAAAAAAAAAAAGGGAAGAGAAGAATAACAGCACTAGTTGTTGGAAAGGAGGGTGGAGGGTGGGGGGGGGGGGGGCGGGAGGGGGGGGGGGAGAAAGGGTGGGGGGGGTGGGGGGTGGGTAGGAGCGGCCCACACCACGGCACACAGGACTCGGATGAAATCTTCATGAAAGGTACCGAGGAAAATTGCAAGCAAAGCACGCGAGAAGTACGTCAAGCGAAAATGTTAAGGCGCCAGCGAAACGGCTAGAGCAGATGTCATAGGGGAAAAAAAAGGAGAGAGAGAGAGAGGGAGGGAGAGAGAGAAGAAATGACAGCGAAACGGCTAGAGAAGACGTCAAAACAACAACAACAACAACAACAAAAAAAAAAAAAAAAAGGAGAGAGAGAGAGAGAGGGGGGGGGGGGGGGAGAGAGAGAGAGAAGAAATGACAGAGAAATGGCTAGAGAAGACGTCAAAGAGAGAGAGAGAGAGAGAGAGAGAGAGAGAGAGAGAGAGAGAGAGAGAGAGAGAGAGAGGCGAAATGATTAAATAAATAAATAGACAAACAAAAGTAATGACGCCACGGTTACTCCCACTACTCCTCTTGTCTCTCCCTCCTCCCCGTGGCACACACCCCTTCACACACCCCTTCACACACCCCTTCACACACCCCTTCACACACACACACACCCCTTCACACACCCCTTCACACCCCCCTTCACACACCCCTTCACACACACACACACACACACCCCTTCACACACCCCTTCACACACCCCTTCACACACACACACACACACACCCCTTCACACACCCCTTCACACACCCCTTCACACACCCCTTCACACACCCCTTCACACACCCCTTCACACACCCCTTCACACACACACACACACACACACCCCTTCACACACCCCTTCACACCCCCCTTCACACACCCCTTCACACACCCCTTCACACACCCCTTCACACACCCCTTCACACACACACACACACACACCCCTTCACACACCCCTTCACACACCCCTTCACACACCCCTTCACACACACACACACACACCCTTCACACACACACACACACACCCTTCACACACACACACACACACACACACACACCCTTCACACACACACACACACACACCCCTTCACACACACACACACACACCCCTTCACACACACACACACACACACCCTTCACACACACACACCCCTTCACACACACACACACACACCCCTTCACACACACACACACCCTTCACACACACACACACACACCCCTTCACACACACACACACACACACCCCTTCACACACAGACACACACACACCCTTCACACACACACACCCCTTCACACACACACACCCCTTCACACACATCCCTTCACACACACCCCTTCACACACACACACACACACCCCTTCACACACACACACACACACACCCTTCACACACACACACACACACATCCCTTCACACACACCCCTTCACACACACCCTTCACACACACCCCTTCACACACACACACACCCCTTCACACACACACACACACCCTTCACACACACACACCTCTTCACACACACACACCCCTTCACACACACCCCTTCACACACACACACCCCTTCACACACACCCCTTCACACACACACACCCCTTCACACACACACACCCCTTCACACACACCCCTTCACACACACACACCTTCACACACACACACACACCTTCACACACACACACACACACACACACACACACACACACACACACACACACACACACACGCACTCACACAAACTCTCTGACATCATTACCCATGGGAGGGTCGGACAGACACACAGGCAACCAGTCAAGACAGACAACAGCCAGCACACACACACACACACACACACACACACACACA
>NC_134897.1:27767174-27774674 GCF_041734735.1 Babylonia areolata | reverse complement strand
TGCGTGCGTGCGTGCGTGTGTGTGTGTGTGTGTGTGTATGTGTGTGTGTGTGTGTGTAGTCACATTTTGGTGTGTGTACGTAACATTGATGTAATGTTTTATGTTAACAAAAGCGTTTTTGTAAAGCACCTGGAGCAGATTTCTGGGTAGTGTGCTATATTATTATTATTATTATTATTATTATTATTATTATTATTATCATTATCAATATGGTCGTGACGTTCACTATACAAACACAGACCTACACTTGGAAGAGAACAGGCCGCAGCGTCACTTCCTACACTGTCCTTTCAGCGCTGCTGAAGAAACGTTCGTGCAGCCCCACGCCACCCTGCAGAAGACACCGGAAAACTTGGGCAGAGCCACCATGCCAGTGCTGTCCATCCACCCCCAAAGCCATGGTGAACGCACACGCAGACAACCCAGGTCACAGAGAACAATTCCTGTATGCCCCCGCCCCCCCGCCCCCGGAACCCCTCCCCCCCACCCCCACACACACACACACATACACCTCCCTCGCGTGTGTCACGTGTCAGCTAATTAAGACAATGACAGTGACCGGGGTATGGGGAGTTTGGGGGGGTGGGGATGGGGTGGGATGGTGGGAAGGGGGGGGGGGGGGGGGGGGGGGGGGGGGGGGGCGGGCATGCATTTTTCACGTCTGACCCGTCACTCTGTTTTCATCATTGCAGCCCGGACGGACAAACGGAATGGAATGATTTTCTTTTCAACTGACACTGAAGTTTTTCCATACATAGGTTAAAACTCTCTCTCTCTCTCTCTCTCTCTCTCTCTCTCTCTCTCTCTCTCTCTTCTTAATCCTTGAATAAAAAACGTTTTGAGTTCTGAAGTGTGTGTGTGTGTGTGTGTGTGTGTGTGTGTGTGTGTGTCTGTGAGTGTCTGAGAGAGAGAGAGAGAGAGAGAGAGAGGGAGAGGGAGATAAAAGATATGATGTGAGAGAAATAAAGTAAGACCCCACTCCCACACTGACATTAGCAACCTCCTTCTTTGATAAACTGTCCATACTTTTCATCCTGCACAGAAGCACAAGATCGTCGGCACCCCCCCCCCCCCCCCCATCTCTGCACACGTGTTAGAGAAACTCCAAGAAGAAAAAAAAACACAAACTTTTTGTCAACTATAATGAAATATTTCCCACACCTTAATATTTATGCCGTTTGCCGAGGGGTATATGTGTGGGGAGTTTGGGGTTGGGGGTGGGGTGTGTGTGTGTGTGTGTGTGTGTGTGTGTGTGTGTGTGAACAGTCACAGGTAAGTGTAATTCAAATGTGAGAATTAATGCTTACAAGATGTAAACAATGTAATGTGAACAAAACTGTCCTCCTCTGCTTTTGAGAGTATTTCTTAATATCCTTAAGTATATGTACAAAACAGAAGAATACATAGCACTAGTCAGCTTACGATACTCTGATTTTCAGAACACGTGGATACCATATAAGCCATTGTTCCTACAGTAATTGTTACTCCCATTCGGCTGCCTGAGTAATAATTGTTTGATTGTTCTTTCCGGTCTTATGATGTTTCATACAGCTCTCTTTATTTCACTATCCAAGCTGTTTAAGTCCGTGTGCAGATAATGTGAAAATGATTTTGTGTAACACAACAATACTGAGGTCCGATATTGTATCGTTAACTGGAAATTGTGTGATGCAACTGAAGTCTATATGTCAACTTACTCGAGTCCCACTTGTATATGAAATGCTCCGATTATTACTCTCTCTCTCTCTCTCTCTCTCTCTCCCTCTCTCTCTCCCTCTGTCTCTCTCTCTCCATACATTCATGTACTTGCACCCTACCCTCTGTTTCCCATTATATTTGCTGATATTTTCATTATCTCTCTCTATCTATTTTTTTTTTTTTTTTTTTTGATGTATATATATCTGAGGGTCCCGGGTTCGAATCTCGGCAGCGGCGCCTGATGGGTAAAGGCTGGAGATTTTTCTGATCTCCCAGGTCCCAGAGCGGTTAGTCCCTTAACCCTCTTCGTGTGTATACGCACGCAGGAGATCAAATACGCACGTTAAAGATCCTGTAATCCTTGTCAACGTTCGGTGGGTTATGGAAACAAGAACATATCCAGCATGCACACTCCCGAAAACGGAGTATGGCTACCTAAATGGCGAGGTAATTCAATAAAATGGTCATACACCAAATGTGTTACATGTCTGACTGACTGTGTATGTGTGTGTAACTGAAACTTGATTGAAGGCACAGGAAACGAATGACGAGCACCCAAACGGCAGCTGTCAGTCGGCTCTACCCAGGTAGACACCCTGTTGTTGCAAATGACTCCGTGTTCACAAACGCAGATAGGCGCTTTTTAAGTACCCATATTGTCTCAACATCCTCATTCAAGGCCTGACTGAGCGCGTTGGGTTACGCTGCTGGTCAGGCATCTGCTTGGCAGATGTGGTGTAGCGTATAATTATGAGATTTGTCCGAACGCAGTGACGCCTCCTTGAGCTACTGATACTGACACTCACCATCATCGTCAATAAAAACAAGTTTTAACTCAGTACGGCCAGTCCTCTCTTCTCCTCTACACAGACCCCTCGGATGTCCAGTGGGTGTCTGAATGACCCAACCTTTAGCTTCCGTCGTCAGAATTGTGGTATTCTTTGTCAACATTCACGTCTTCAGTATAAGAGCCTTCCGCTTGCAATATTTTGATGATGGTAATTGGGGTGAAACGCTGTTAACGTCGTCTCTTTCGCCGTTCGTATGGAGAGAGTTAAGTCCGTGTGCAGATAATGTGAAAATGATTTTGTTTAACACCACAACACTGAGGTCCGATATTGTATCTTAAACTGGAAATTGTGTGATGCAACTAAAGTCTATGTCAACTTCCTCGAGTTCCACTCGTATATGAAATGCTCCGATTATTACTCTCTCTCTCTCCCTCCCTCTCTCTCTCTCCATACAGGCATCTGCTTGGCAGTTTCAGTTTCAGTTTCAGCAGCTCAAGGAGACGTCACTGCGTTCGGACAAATCCATATACGCTACACCACATCTGCCAAACAGATGCCTGACCAGCAGCGTAACCCAACGCGCTTAGTCAGGCCTTGAGGGAGATGTGGTGTAGCGTATATGAGATTTGTCCGAACGCAGTGACGCCTCCTTGAGCTACTGGTACTGACACTCATCATCATCGTCAATAAAAACAAGTTTGAAAAAGATGTCTACAGTCACCAGAGACAGGAAACCAAACTCTGTCCTGCCTCTTCCTCCATCGCTGCTAAGATCGTGGACCACCACGTCCTGTCCCCCTCCTCACAGAGAGAGACTCCCCAAGCCACAGTGGTTCGTGCAGGCCGACAATCCACGTCGCCGAGAACAAATCCTGCATAATCCCTCGTGTGTCACGTGTCAGCTAATTAAGACACTACAGTCGGCAATGGTAGGCTGCGGCATGAATTTTTCACACCTGAAACGTCACCCGGTTTACGTCATCACATAGCTCACAGCTCCGACGACCGGAACAGAGTGATTTTTTTTTTCCAACTGTCACGGAATGTCCCAAACCTAGATATTTTGCATGTGTGTGTGTGTGTGTGTGTGTGTGTGTGTGTGTGTTTGTGTGCACGCGCGCGCGAGTGTATATATATATATATATATATATATATATATATATATAATATAATCCAGTGCTAGTTGATACATTTCTTATGAAAAGTAGCCACTGAACACTTTTACTTGTTTGACGATACAGCATTTATATGTTGTGTATACAAGTGAATTTTGAGGAAGCTCTAATATGTGTATCCAATAGCCAATAACCTGACGTATCATTTTGAGGCTAACACAAACAGGAAATCTTCCTAATTCTCCTAAAACGGGGAGAACCATTGCCCTTTGATGAGCAACAAGTAGTTGTTTACAAAACTTGACATGAAGACTTTCATATGGAAATTTGTTGAAAAGACAATTATAAATAATTCGAATAAATTAAACGATACATCTCCTGCAACATCATATTATGGAAACAAAACTTCTGCTCCATATGTTGAAACAGGCGCTATCAAAGTATCATATAACTGACACGTGATATCTAAATTCATATTTGTATTACGAAATGTTCTGAGTAGCAAATGTAGAGCCTTATTTGCTTGATTTTTTAGATGACCTTGTGCTCGACTAAAGTTCAGGTTTCTATGAAGTATAACCCGTAAATATTTATATTCTTCGTCTGTTTCGTTTATGTCCTCTCCATATTTAAAATGCAGGGGTATTTTAGGGACAGTATATGAAAAAAAACACACGATTACTTTTGTCTTTTCTCTATTCAAACGTAAGCCCCTCTGACTGCAGTAAGTGTAAAATGTTAAGTTTTTGCTGTAAGCCGTCTTTAGATAATGATAGAAAAACTAAATCATCTGCATATAAAAGACATGTGGAGTCTAGAAGATGAAGTGCTGTTAATCGTTGAGGAGTTCGTGTGTGTGTGTGGTATATGTGCGTGCGTGTTGTGTGTTCATGCGTACAGCAGCGTGCAAATGTGAGTGTATATATATATATATATATATATATATATATATGTGTGTGTGTGTGTGTGTGTGTGTGTGTGTGTGTGTGTGCTATAGAGGACGTAAAAGCGCTTTTTTGTTGTTGTTGTCGTTGATGTTGTTGTTGTTGTTCTTCTTCTTCTTGTTTTTATTTTCTTTTGTTTTGCATTTTCTCTTTCTCATCTGACATTCCTAAAGTGCTTGTGTCAATTTCTCCAGCAAAACAGATGTCACCCCATTAAGCTGTGAAATAATGTATACTGTGCGCCTGTACTGACAGTCGCAGCCCCCTTCATTAATAAGTTTAACTGTTCATATTTTCCATCTTGTGGAAAACAAAAGAGCAAGTACATCCGATCTTAAGCAAGCATTCCGATCTCTGCATACAAGCCAGAACCAACTCCGAGAAGCAGGAATATTTCTGATACTGCCGCCACAGCCAAGCGGCACCAAACAGATCAGCACTGGAATGGATCAGGGGAACATTTCAGGAATTACTTTTCCCAACGAAACCTCTTACAGACAAACAAACAAACAAACAAACACACACACACACACACACACACACACACACACACACACACACACACACACACACACACACACACACACACACACACAGAGTTCTGAGTTCTTTCACACACACACACACACACACACACACACACACACACACACACACACACACACACACACACACACACACACACACACACAGGGAGAGTTCTGAGTTCTTTCACACACACACACACACACACACACACACACACACACACACACATATATATATATATATATATATATATATATATATATATACATACATATATATATCTCGACTGAAAACTATCAAAAGAAAATGCTGAAATGCAAAGTAGCCTACGTTACATACTTGCTAATAGGTTTTTTCCTCGGAGCACAAGTGTTGACAGCCAAACTTAATAACAGTGACAAGTCTCTTTGTCAGGGGGGGGGGGGGGGGAGAAAAAGTAATGGAATAGGTAGACCACTTCAGTGCCCTAGCCATGAAAGGTCAGATGGAAAGTAAACCTGTCCTGAATCCATTATTCACTCTGTTGAATATTCCGGATACGTTAAAAAAAGAAAGAAAGAAGAAGTGAAAATGGACTGGAATGAGTGGTGGTTAGGAAAATAGAAATTGTGGGGAGTAAAGGTCTTTTAGTGAAGACTTCTGGGGGCAAGAAAAATATGACGCTTGCCAAAACTTCTCAGACTGGAAAAAAACAGCTAAAACATTTACAGAGAAAACTTTCGGGGAGAGAGAGAGAGAGAGAGAGAGAGAGAGAGAGAGAGAGAGAGAGAGAGCGAGAGAGAGAGAGAGAGAGAGAGAGAGAGAGCGAGAGAGAGAGAGAGAGAGAGAGAGAGAGAGAGAGAGAGTAGGTGGGGAGATTGGGGGAATGAGGGAGACAGACAGACAGACAGACAGACAGACAGACAGATAGACAAAAAAAAAACAGAAGAAGGAAGAGAAAAATAAGTTGAAATATGTAGTAAAGAAAGGGAGAAGAGAGAGAGACAGAGACAGAGACAGAGGCAGAGACAGACAGACAATTAGAGAGAGACAGACAGACAGACAGTCAGGCAGACAGACAGCGAGACAAAGACAGACAAGACAGACACACAGACAGAAAAGCAGACAGACAAAGACTGAGAAAGAGGCCGAAATGGAAACCGATCGACCAACAGAAAGACACAAACATACGCACGCACACACACACACACACACACACACACACACACACACATACACACACACACACACACACACACACACACACACACACACACACACACACACATACACACACAGAAGCACACACACACACACACACGCACACACACACACACACACACACATACAGAGCCACACACACAAACACACACACACACAAACACACACACACACATACACATACAGAACCACACACACACACACACACACACACACACACACACAGAAGCACACACACACACACACGCACACACACACACACACACGCACACACACACACACACAGAACCACACACACACACACACACACACACACACACACACACACACACACACAGAAGCGGGAAGGGGGAAGAGCTGGGAAGAGCTGGGGAGAGAGAGAGAGAGAGAGAGAGAGAGAGAGAGAGAGAGAGAGAGAGAGAGAGAGAGAGAGAGAGCGAGAGGCTGTGTTTTTTGTTAGCTGTTATTGTTTTAATTGTCCAAGGGATCAGTGCCTTTCCCCCTGGCACCATCAAAGGCAAGGGGGGTTGGGGGGGGCGGACTGTGAGAGTAGGTCACTCATTTAATACCACGTGCACCCAGAGACTCGGCATCAAATATTTACACCTGGCACTTCCCTACCTCTCACCCCCCCCTCCTCCCCCAACCTGCACCCTAACCCCCCGCCCCCCACATTCCCCCCCCTACCCCTACACACACACACACACACACACACACACACACACACATATACAGTGTGTGGGTTGAACCGGTGTCTTCCGTTTCCGCACGGAAGCACCCGTATTACGGTAGAGAAGTTGAAACTGATGAGAAAACAACAGCTTCCGTGATAAGTGCTCTTCTACTGCACTTGACACGGTTCTCTTCACACACACTCATCCCTGCCCCCGCCCCGCCCCCCTCTCTCTCTCTCTCGTTTGTTGTTGTGGTGTGTGTGTGTGTGTGTGTGTGTGTGTGTGTCTGTGTGTGTGTGTGTGCGCGCGCGCGCCTGTGTGTGTGTGTGTGTGTGTGTGTGTGTGTGTGTGTGTGTGTGTCTGTCTGTCTGTCTGTCTGTCTGTGTCTGTTTTTGTGTCTGTGCGTGTATTGGTATTTGATCTTCGAGCGAGTTTGTTGAGAGAGAGAGAGAGAGAGAGAGAGAGAGAGAGAGAGAGAGAGAGAGAGAGAGAACGACCGACAGACAGACAGACAGACAGACAGAGATATACAGCTAGAAACAGACAAAGA
>NC_134897.1:27747174-27762174 GCF_041734735.1 Babylonia areolata | reverse complement strand
ATGCATGCGCATGCGTACTTTTGAGTGACTGCTTTCATGTTTACATGCATGATTAAATGTGCGCACGTGAGGCTAACACACAGATGGAGGGGGAAGGAGCGAGAGAGGAGGGGTATGATGACAGAGAGAGGAAGAGATTTTCAGGGAGAAAGAGAGAGAGAGAGAAAGAGAGATACTGAGAGACACACAGAGATATTAGGAGAGAGAAAAAGAGAGGGTAGGAGAGAGAGAGAGAGTAAATGAGACAGATCGTGTGACACACACACACACACACACACACACACACACACACACACAGAGGGTGAAAGACAGGTATTGACAGGCAGAAACAGGGGTATCTGACAGAAGAGTAAAGCGAAAGAGAGCAAGAGGAAGAGAGAGACAGACAGACACAGACAGTGACACAGAGACAGAGAGAGACAGAGCGTAGGAGAAGGGGATACAGACAGATAGACACATGCACGCACGCACACACACACACACACACACACACACGCGCGCGCGCGTGCACACGCATACACATACAGAGACGAAGAAACCAAATGAATACAAACACAGGGCTGTGTCAAACTCACCGAACCAGGCCATTTGTAACACGGGTATCCACCACGAAGCGCGCGCCATGACGTACTTCCGCTGACGTCACTAGTGTCCCGTGGAGGATTTCTCCTGAAGCAGCTGACTGAAGTTTGTTGTTGTTGTTGTTGTTCCTGATTATGTTGTTATTGTCGTCCTTGTTGCTGTTGCCGTTGCTCCCGTTGTTGTCTTGACTTAGTTTTGGCCATTTCTTAGCGAAGACAGCTCCCCTTTTTAATTCCCAGCGCATTCAGTTAATAGTTTGTTCAACAACAACATAAGTCTCATTTACGTTGTTTTGTTGTTGTTGTTGTTGTCGGTGTTGCTATTGTTGTACTCGTTGTTGTCTTCATCCAGATTTTGCCATTTCCTTGTGAAGACAACCAATCAACAACACAATAAATATATCATCATTCCGTCACGTACTTCTTAACTTCTCAGCCTATAGTTCAAGAAGAATTGGGTCCCCAGTACTGGAAGAAGAAGAAGAAGAAGAAGAAGAAGAAGAAGAAGAAGAAGAAGAAAAGAACACAAACAAACAGCCCGCATCCATACAGTCAAAACAAATCGCGCGCATTCCAGACAACAGGTTCTGATAGTAAGCGCGGCAAACAAACAAACACAAGCGGCATACACAACCCCGCCCTCCCGCTCTTTCGCAGGAGCAGCCCCACACCACTCACTACTCACCACCACCACCTCCACCACCACCACCACCACCACTCTGGATGAACACACAACAGTGATGTACTCAGAAGTGCAGCTCACCACCCACCCCTACCCCTCCCTACTACCTACTCTTTGCAGATATTCTGGCACTCTGAGGAATTAGCTTCTCGCAGACTCTCCGGCAATGTTATTGGCTGACAGCCCCCTGATGCTTTGGCGAATGCAGGGAGTGAGTCCTTGAGGGAGTGGGGTGGGTGGGGTGGGGTGTGGTGGGGGTGGGGTGCGGGTGTTGGGGTGGGGGTGGCGCCACGTGTGTTTTAACACGCAAGTGTCTTCAGCTTCCACAACACCATTCGCTGTCGGATCGGGGAAAAAAAAGCGGAGAAACTTTGCTCTACTTACACTTTTTTTTTTTTAATGTTTGCTGGATATAATTTTCAGCACAGGAAAAATGTTTTTGGAGTACAAAGAAAATAATCTGTTTTGCACGGTTTGAGATTTGTAAAACTATTTATAGGCTACGACAGGTACGAGGCAGTGTGATTTCAAAAGTAGGAGACTGGCGTTTATTCTTTTTTTCCATTTATCTTTACATCCATGCAGTTATCAGGGGTATTACGGAAGGTGCCTTCTTTCTTCACGTATCTGTGTTTTCGTCAACAGCTTGATGGCGTGCAGGGAGCAAAGATTAAGACAGTTTCAGTTTCAGTTTCAGTAGCTCAAGGAGGCGTCACTGCGTTCGGACAAATCCATATACGCTACACCACATCTGCCAAGCAGATGCCTGACCAACAGCGTAACCCAACGCGCTTAGTCAGGCCTTGAGAAAAAAAAAAGATAAATACATAAAAAAGAACTACTACTACTAATAATAATATGTATAAGGCGCAAAAAGTTGATGAAGTCAACTAGAAGCGTACAAAAAATATAAACAAATAAATAAATGAAAATAAATAAATAAATAAATAGATAATAATAATATAAGACAGCTTTATCACAGCTGTGAAGCACACTTGGGGCACACACGTTTGTTTATCTATTTGTACTGACACGTCTATTCAGGTAAATCGCACTGATAAGACGAAAAATGAAGATTATCTCGAGATACTTACTGTTCATCTTTTTTCATACATCGGCTGGACTGTCGGTGACTATCCACTGTTGGATTTCTGGATGATGACAAACGTTGTCTTCTAGCTATAGCACACTTTGAGTACAACAGAACACTTGGCGTGTTTCTCGGTCCGTTTTGGTTGAAGAGTTACATAGCGGGAATCAACCACGTGATGGACTGGACAACACATTGCAACGCGCAGGATGTAGGTGGTGAGCAAAGCACTGACACCAGCACGTGACAACGGTACAGAAAGCAGTTCATTCCGTGTTGGTTGACACAGCTGACACTCCTCCGCCTTCTGGCGCCGTCACGTTGTGTTTCGACAGCTCTGCACAATACAGGAGTCGTGGTAAAAAAAACACCCCAAAAACACAATATTTAAACAACGTCAGCAATACACTGTTCGAATTCCTGGAATATTTGAAAGCACTGTTCAGATCATTATATGAAATAAACTACTTTACACGCCAAAAACAACAAAAACAAACTTTTTTTTTTTTTTTTTTTTTTTTTTACAAACGTGAGAACGTTTTCCAGTGACACTATTGCCGTGAATGCCAGAAAAACTGCGGATAAACTTTTGACAACGATGGCAATCAGTCCTGTATCACCACGAAAAAAAGTATTTTCCCACAGCAAAAACACCTTCTAAAAAAACAACAACTCGTATGATTACATCTTTGATCGATGTTAACGCACAAAGCAACTAACAAACTGGCGATCTCTTTCCCCTCCACAAACAAAACAAAAAACAACAACAAAAAAAACACACTTTTCCACACACAAACTGACGGACCGCACGCACACAGGCTAGCCCTCAAAAGAAGCAAGCTTCAAGCGGCCACCCCTGTCTTCTCCCTCACCACCACCACCATCATCACCACCCTGGCCAGTTCGCCAGCAGCAGAAAAGGTCGATAGTGATGCGGAGCGATGAAGAGCCGAGTCCCAGCGCGCTCCACAGTGCCGCTGACGCTCATAGACTCTGGCACTCACCCTATCACCACCAGCCCGCCCAATCTGCACAGAGAGACAGAGACTGGAGGCACAGAGAGAGAGAGGGGGGGCGAGAGAGAGAGAGTGAGAGGCGAGGAAGCGGAGGATCGGACAGAGGGCTGCTGGCGCGGCACGGCGACTGTGTGGATAGTGCAGAGCCGGAAAATGATGGCTATTGACACGGCCTCAGGATGTCGGGCGGGGAACCGCATCACTGGTCTAATATCCACGGTGCCACCCCAGTCTGCTGGCTCTTGCCTCACCGGAGGAGGGAGAGTGGAGAGTGGGGTGTGAGGTGAAACGCTGACGAAGGGTCGTGAAAAAAGAAAAGGAAAGAGAGAAGAAAAATATATCAGCACGTTGGAGCAAATCATGAATAAATTGGGAAGAGAAATTACGCCGACACATGGAAAGAATAAAAATACAAAAAGACAAATGAGAGAATGATACAGTTTTAAATTACACCAACAAACAGAGAAAGCGAGAGAGAAAAAAAACAGTGCTGGAGTTTGGGATTACAACAACAGATTGGAAGAGAAAAAATACGAATAATGCAGTTTTGAATTATATCAACACACAGAAAGAAAACATAAGTGATGTAGTTTCCATTCACACCATCACACTAGGAGGAAAGGTTGTAGTTTCGAATTACAACTCGAAGAAAAATAACAACAAAAAACCGAAAAGCATGCACTTCTGAAAGCTTATACCATAATAAGGAAAACTGAAAAGATATAGTTTCCATGCAGGGGTTCATGGCTGTGTTGGTACGCTGCAAGCATGGCTTTTCTTGGCTTTGTTTTTATAATCAGCCAATCTACAAAGGCTCATACCTTCAAGCAGAGGACGGACAATCCTCTCATTGTTTGTCTAACCAAGTGTTTGTGTGCTTCTACCTACTTTGTGCCGCGTGAATATTTGTTTTCAGTGAGGCACCCAAATGACAATTCATACACACACACACACAGCTAAAGGTGAAGAAGAAGAAGAAGAAGAAAAGGGGGAGGAGAAGAGGAAGAAGAAGATGATGATGAAGAAGAAGGTATTTCCCCCTTTGAACGTCTGTCATAACCAGGTTATATTGTTACAATTACGACATTGTTGTGAGGAGGAGGAGGAAGAAGAAGATGAGGAGGAAGAAGGAAAAGAAAAAGAGGGAGGAGGAGGAGGAGGAGGAGGAAGAGGTATTTTCCCTTTGAACCTATGTCATAACGAGGTCATATTGTTACGATTACGACTGTTTCTGCAGCAAAACACATTTATTAATCTGGCCCGTTGTTCTCTGCCAAGACACAGGCAAGAAACTTATATCTAAAGACGCTCCAATCACTAGACAACATGTATCTTTGCTCATTTCTTCTTCTTCTTGTTGTTCATCTCTTAAAAGCCGTGCCAGTTTGTGAGTGTGGCTCAGAATCGCATGTCACCAGGAAAGCCAAAGACGGACACACGTCCTATATTTTACTGTGAAGACAAAGACACAAGTTCTGCAAAAGTCCTTTCAATTTACCCACTTTTGAAACTGAGGACTAAAAAAAAATCATTTTTATGTATACCTTTAGGAAACCAAAAGACTCGCAGACTGACATAGGCCCTTTCAATTTACCCCCTTCTGAAGCCAACATTTTTCCCCATTCAGGAAGACAAGTACCAACAAAACCCCTTCCTTTCTCTTCTTCTTCTGCGTTCGTGGGCTGCAACTCCCACGTTCACTCGTATGTATACGAATGGGCTTTTAAGTGTATTACCGTTTTTACCCAGCCATGGAGGCAGCCATACTCCGTTTTCAGGGGTGTGCATGCTGGGTGTATTCTTATTTCCATAACCCACCGAACTCTGACATGGATTACAGGATCTTTAACGTGCGTGTTTGATCTTCTGCTTGCAAAAAAAAAAGAAGAAGAAAAAAAAAAAGCCTTTCAGTGTATACCCTTAGTAAGCCAAAGACTCACAGACTGACAGACTCTTTCAATTTACCCCCCTCGGAAGCCAAAGTTACCCATTAAGGATGTCAAGTACCAACGAACACCCTTCTGATTCCCCCCCTTCTCCCATGAAGCCAAGTGCTGACAAAAGCCCTTACGATACACTTTCTCTGGCAGCCAAAGTCTGGCACAATTCGTTTCAATTCACCCAACTTGGAAGCCAAGGACTGACAGAAGCCTTGTTTTCAACCCACTCCCTTTTGAAGCCAAAGCAACACAGACTGACAGAGGCGATTTCAATTTACTCCTTTTCGAAGCTAAAGATTGGCACACGTTCTTCCAGTTTACTCACTAAGGAATGCAAGAACTAAGAAAAGTACTTTCAATTTACTTGAGTCCAAAGACTGACAAAGTCCTTTCAATTTACTCACCAAGGAAGCCAAACACTGATTGTAATTATGTCCCTTCAATTTACTGCTTAGGAAGCCGAACACTAACAAAGGCCCTTTAAATCTTCTTTGAATAAATTTCCCCTAGGAAACTAAAGCACTTTCCATTCACTGATTCAGGAAGCCAACGGGCTGGCAAAACCATTTTCTATTTCTTTCCATTTCCTGTTTGCATCTCTTTTAATGTCCATAACCAATTAATTCACGTCTACCTTCCCTTCTCTCTCTCTCCTGTAGCGCCCTCAAGGCAAGTCCTGTCCAGCACGTCAGGTTTCTTCGCAGAAAAAGTTGTCTGTCATTTTGTTGTTTGTTGGTGGTGGTGGTGGTTGGTTTTCGTTCTGCTTGGTGTTTTGTTGTTGCTCTTAGCAGACACAGTGTAGCAGGGTGCATGCACGAGTCCATACGTTTTGAGGCTTCCTTGAACCTATCGGACTCATGTAACCTGCCGAAGACCGTGTCCATCACTAACGGCCTCTACTGTGACACACAGACAGAAAGCCAGCTGAGCAGACACAAACTCTCCCCTCTTCGACCCGAATCCTTTTCTCTTCTTTCAAAAAGGAAAAAAAAAAGAGGAAGGGGGCAGAGAGTGTGAGAAACGAAAAAGAAAGAAAGAAAGAAAGAAAGAGAGGTTGGAAAACTGACCTTGAGTTGACAAAAGAGTCAGCGAGAAGCAATAATTCCTGTAACTCGAAAAACTCTCCGAAGAAAATAAAGTTTTTATTTGTTTGTGGAGTTTTTGTTTCTTTGGAAGTTTTTGGTTTGTTTCTTTCTTTACTTGCTTGCTTGTGTGTGTGTGTGTGTGTGTGTGTGTGTGTGTGTGTATACTTGAGCGTGCTCGGGTCTCTCTGTGTGTGAGAGCGCGAATGTGCGCGCGTATGCGTGCAAGCGTGCGTGCGTGCGTGCATGGGTGTGCATGTGTGTTTTGAGCGTGTATGTGTGTGGGAAGAGAAGAGGAGGGTGGAAATAAAGCTGTTCATTTTGGTGTATCGAATGCCATCACGCGACGCCAGAACGTACGGCTTATAAGATGGTCTGCACACTAGTGACTTTTCACAACACGACCAAGGGGAGAGTAGAGGTCTTCAAAGAAAGAAAACTCCCATCACCTTTTTTACGGCAAACTGGTCAATGAATTCATCATATCCGCTGTGGTCATGGAGTCGGCACAGGCAGGCGGGGCCCAGTCCTCTCCTTCCGCCGTTTTAACTGACCTTCCCAGACCGAAGTCAGATTATAACAATTCACACTTGGGTGGAGTGAGGGCAATAGAGGACACAACACAGGACCATCCCGTAACAGGGTCTCGAACTCTGATCACTGCTGAACACTTGATTCGAAAGGCCACTGTGCTCCCCCAAGAGGCGTTTTGATAAAACGTTCCACACAACTGCTTTCTGCTCACTGCAATATTTTCCTTTCGTTAACTTTTTGACTCACTTGTGTAAACAAAGTGAGTCTATGTTTCAACACGGTGTTCGGTTGTCTGTGTGTGTGTGTGTGTGTGTGTGTGTGTGTGTGTGTGTGTGTGTGTCCGTGTGTGTGTGTGTGTCCGTGGTAAACTTTAACATTGACATTTTCTCTGCAAATACTTTGTCAGTTGACACCAAATTTGGCATAAAAATAGGAAAAATTCAGTTCTTTCCAGTGATCTTGTTTAAAACAATATTGCACCTATGGGATGGGCACAAAAAAAATAAAAAAAGAAGCCTAATCATAAGCAAACTGCATTTACTGTTATATTTATATTTTTTTGTATTCTCTAAATTGGCACTTTGACCTCTTATTCGACACAACAACAAGAGGAGTCATTATTATCATTTTTTTGTTCAAACAGGAACTTCTTTTGCTAAGCATGGAATTTTTATTTATTTTGCAAACGTTTTGGTGCAGATAGTAAAAAAGGGAAATTACTCTGTAATTAATGCTAGGGGACTTAATTTATCACAAGTGAGTCTTGAAGGCCTTGCCTCTCTTGTTTTTTTTTGCATCAATCCTTGCAACAGTCCTTCGCTCTTTCTCTCCTTCCTTCCCTTCTGCCTTTCTTCTGCTCTGTCTTTCATTCGTTTGTTCTTACTTTCGTTGTATGACCTCTACGATGAGCTAGGATATCTAACAAAAAGCATGAACTTAAAATTCACATGCTTTCTTTCTCACGTTCATTCATTCGTTCGTCCATTCTCTCATTATATCATAAAAATCTGTTCATTCAATATTCCGTTCGTCCATTCTCTCATTATATCATAAAAATCTGTTCATTCAATATTCCGTTCGTCCATTCTCTCATTATATCATAAAAATCTGTTCATTCAATATTCCGTTCGTTCGTTCTTTCGTTCATTCATTCATCTTTTTCTTCCTTTCGTTCGTTCATTCTTTAATTGTTTCATTTTTTCTCTCCTTTTTTCCTTCTTTTTTTCTCTAACCATAAAGATTACACTCTCACATAAAACTGTCTGCCGCATCAGTCTGCGAAATGTCACTATCAGTGTCACTATCTCTGCTAAGATGTTATCACATCAAACATCTTTCGATTTTTTTTGTTTTTGTTTTGTTTTTATTCTTTCTTGAACACTTTCTTTCTTTCTTTCATTTTCGCATTCTTCATTCATCTCCATTCTCCCACAAACCACGTGACCTGTAACCTTTCGTCTGATGCTCTTCATGTCTGGATCAAAAGGAAAATCAGAATGTCATCTCTGTTTTGTTTTTGGTCGTTTCCTTCTTTTGTTTCCTTTCCTCATTTAGCACCCACCAGCCCTGCAGGGGTGATTCTACGTGCGCAGCAAAAGACACTGCACGGTCGATGACGACTGACTGTTGAGAAATGTTGCTGATGCTAACGGTTATTTCACCCGCCAAAATAACAAACTGCTGGCACAACCATTTTCTGAAGAAAACACCACAAAAAAAACACACACACCCCCCAACCCCCCAACCCCCCCCCCCCCCCCCCCCCAAAAAAAAAAAAAAAAAAAAAAAAAACAGAACAGCTACAGAACACCGCAAAAAACAGAACATATATTATAGATATCTTTTTTTTCTCACTCCACAATTAAAGCGACGCTTGTTCATCTACCGAGGCACACCTTTTCATTGATTGTTAGAAATAGTAGTATGTTTTCTTTCCTTTTTATCCTCCTCCTCTTATTTTGAGAATCAACCTGTTTTTTTGTTTTTTTTGTGGTTGTTGTTGTTCTTGTTGTTTGTTTGTTTGTTGTTGTTGTTGTTGTTTTTTGTTTTTTTCGGTAGTTTTCTTCTTCTGTGCACGTCTTCTTTGTCATTTCTTTATTTCTTCTATCGTTTTACGACTTCGATAACCTCAACGGAAACCCCGACTGCTAACAAACGGCTATTTTTTTTTTTTTTCCTTTTTTTCTTTTTTCCCCCTTTTTATTGAAAGATATTACCATCACAAGCGATGCTTTGACAGTGACACATCAGTAATATGCGACAGATCTGTCTGTTCCAGAAATACCCCCCAGGCATTTCGATGGAATACAATGAACAGGATCTGAAGGTTCTACAACACCATCGCTGCCATGTGAAGAAAAAAAAAACAAAAAACAAAAACAAACAAAAAACACCACCAAAAAAACTGTTGTTTTTCAGCCAATGAAAAAGGCGTGTGAAGCACACACAAAAAAAAAAAAGTCCTGGTGTTCCATGACCTGCATGTAACGGAGGCCAAATAAAAAAAATAATAATAAAAAAGAGACAAAAACAACAACCGAAAAACCCCCACCCCAAAACAACACACACACACACACACACACACACACACACACACAAAAACAACAACAAAAAAACAAAAAAAACAAAAAAACAACCCGACAAAAAAACAATATCGCTGCCGTTGGTAATCTCAATAACAACAAGGGCGATAATGTGCTATGACGACGACGATATTGATGAGGATGATGATGACGTCTCATCAAATGATGCCATGCAAGGAGGACACCATTTCTGGAGCAACGTGCAGGGAACAACAACAGTCATCATCATCATCATCATCATCATCGCCGTCGTCGTCGTCGTCGTCACAATATAATGATCACTATAGTTTCAACAATAACCACAACCACAGTAAATGATGATGATGATGATAATGATAATAATAATTATTATTATCATCATCATCATCATTTTGTTGTTATTGTTATTATTTTTTTAATATTATCATTATTATTACTACATTATATCAACAATGATAATAAAAACCTAATAACGATAATAATGATAATAACATTGATAACAATGATAGTAATAATAATCATCATCATCATGATAACAATAATAATAATACTTGTAGTGGAGAAGTGGCCAAGAGGCAACGTGTCCGCCAAGGAAGCGAGAGAATCTGAGAGGACCCAATCCAACGTTCCCCAGCAATTTATTTCTCCCTTCTACTTGACCCTGAGTGGCAGTGATCTGGGCGCTAGTCATTCAGATGAGACGTTAACTCTCTCCATACGAACGGCGAAAGAGAAGACGTTAACAGCGTTTCAGCCCAATTACCATCATCAAAATATTGCAAGCGGAAGGCTCTTATACTGAAGAGGTGAATGTTGACAAAGAATACCACAATTCTGACGACGGAAGCTAAAGGTTGGGTCATTCAGACACCCACTGGACATCCGAGGGGTCTGTGTAGAGGAGAAGAGAGGACTGGCCGTACTGAGTGAGTTAAACCGAGATCCCATGTGTGGCATGCATTTAGGGCATGACAATCAACCACGTCTGTAAGAGGCTGTCCCTGGTGAAATTCTGTAGAGAACCCCACTTTGATAGGGAAACAAAATAAACTCCAAAGGAAAAAAAAAGGAAGAAAAGAAAAGAAGAAAAACAGGGTGGTGCTACCCGAATTTAACAAAGAGAAATCTGTTGTGAAAAAGAGTAATACAGCAATGATAAGAAGGACACTGATAACCATAACAATAACAACAAATTACCTAATTGATTACAACATCAATAATAATAATAATAATAATGATGATTGTTACAACAAAAGCAATCTGAATAAACCACGGCTGAATTTCATCTTCGACTTATGCATGTGCTCCTCTCGGTCAAGATCAAGAGATCCTGCAGCTGCTGCTGATGATGATGATGATGACGACGATGACGACGACCATAACGTTGATAATGTCCGTGCTTCCGACAAAGAAGACACGCGATCGAGCCGGGATATTAAGAAAACCCGGACAGAAGGACATCGGATCAATGGCAGAAAAAAAGCTTCTTTTGTGGACCCTATACAAAGTGTCCTGCGTTCCCCGTATCACAAATCTGCCATGGGACACCCGGCAGAGGAAAGTCCGCTCTCTCTCTCTCTCTCTCTCTCTCTCTCTCTCACACACACACACACACACACACACAGCTTTGACAAAGCAAACAATCCCACGGGAAGGGGGGGGGAAGGGAGACATAGGGAGGGAGAAAGAGAGAGAGAGAGACAAGGGTGACAGACAGATTAACGGACTTAGAAGCTGAGATACAAAGAGTGACAGATGTAGACAGACACGCAGACAAACAGAGAGAACATGAGAAAGGGGAGAAAGAAAGGGAGAGACGGAGAGAGAGACAAAACCAGAGAGAAAGAGACAGAGAGACAGAGAGAAACAGACAGACAGACAGACAGACATAGAACCACAGGCAGACACACAGCATCAAAATGAGAGACAGTGAGACAGAGAACGAATCAGAGGGGAGAGAGACAGGCACTTGACACTTGGCATTATTATTAGTCTGTGTAGCAATACAGCCCTCCAGACAAAAGGGGGTCTCGTTTCAAGCTTATTGTTGCCAACCTTTGATTATTACGACACACACACACACACACACACACACACACACACACACGCACGCACGCACACGCACACACACATTCATTCATCCATTCGTTCTCGGAAGCACGGATACACAAACGTAGGCCTGTCTGCCACGCAGTTATTCTCGGTACTTCACCTTTAGATGTGTTATGTTCTTTGATGATCATTATTTCGTCACATATAGGGTAGGTATGGGTAACTGCGAACAGAGTGTAATTGCGAACTATTCGTATACCGCCCCACTTAGAAACGTTCGTAACGGTTGCATTTCACAATTTAACGTCTGCTTCGACCTTTTCCGAATACCGGAATGAATATCCATTTCCAAGAGCCAGTCAAACTGGGATCAGCTATTTCTGGCTGTTTCCGCGCTTTTTCTTCTCTTCGCGTACCACTGCCGACCAAGGTTACAAACGTGCTCTCAAAATCCTAAAATCAAGGGAAGCAAGTTGTAGGACTTGAACTTCGATACAGTTTAAAATAGTTTTATTTGATCGGATATGTTGAATGCGCATTACCAGTGCTGGGAGAATTTATGAAAAGTATATTAATGACAGATCAGAACGTCAGTTTTAACAGGAATCTGCAAAATATTGTCGTTTGCAATTAAGACTATAGGATATTTTGACGTGAGTCTATTTGCGAACGATGCTGTACAGTTACTGAGTACTCTCAAAAGAGTGTGCTTGTGCGATGTGGGGTGTGTGTGTTTAAACGTCTGTTTCTGTGTTTGTGTGCATGTGTAATCAAAACCAACAATACAACAGTCTAGCGGGATGTTCCAATAATTATGTTATGTCTAACGAGTTAAAGACGTGCTTCTGTTTTAACTGTCAACACTAACCCAAAGCCATCGTTCGCAATTACACTTCCCCGTTCGCATTTAACCTCGGGCACCCTTGCTATTTCAAACGTCGACAAAAAAAAACTTTGAAAAGAATGAGCAAACAAACTTTTCCTGGTGCAACCAGTCGGAAAGAGCCTTCAAAAGCAAAAAGAACTACATTTGACTGTCATACGACATGTTATCTTTAGAGTGCACACGTTGAGCTGGTCGCTTCGACTGGATCGCTTGCAATTACCCATACATACCCTACTATGTTGCTTCAGCTATGAATTTATCCAGAGTTTCCGATATTTTCATTTCATTTCGGAAGAATACATGCCGAATGTTTCTGATCAGGGTTAGCTGACAAAGAATTTATATCACGACGGTCTTTACCCTCATCCTCGTATGCGGCACAGTGAAAGAGAAACGGGAGCTTCATCTTCCTATGCGTCTGGAGATCTTATTTTCATTTCCTTCAGTGGAATATCATTGTTCTCTCTCTCTCTCTCTCTCTCTCTCTCTCTCTCTCTCTCTCTCTCTCTGTCGTTGTTGTCTGTCTTTGAACTTGGCGAGGCTATCCCTGTGCTATCAAATGGAAAAGATTATTATATGTTCCTGCCCGAAAGACCCTTTCAAAGAATGAAACAATCTGCATTGTCATTAGCTTCTGATTCAGGATGCCATTCTTACTGGTTTTTACCCCGCAGTCAAATGATTCTGGCTGGCCCTGATTTACTCCGGGGTCTTTCTACACTGGCTTAGAATGACCCCCGAGGATAAAATTGGCCAAGACAGAACTGAACGACCTAGCTGGATTTTAGCTGGTGTGTGTGTGTGTGTGTGTGTGTGTGTGTGTGTGTGTGTGTGTGTGTGTGTGTGTGTGTGTGTGTTTGTTTTGTTTTGATTTATGCATATTTTTTTCGCCTCTGTTGTGTATCTCTACTAACACCATGCTTTCATTTTATTAAATATTGTGTAGTGTAGACCCTATTCAGGGCGGGGACTGGATGTAAAAAAGCACACCAGTGCTTATATATCTATTATCCTCGAAATAAAGGTCTGGTCTGGTCTGACCTGCTCCCTGGTTGCTGGGGGGTGGAGAAGGGGGTTGGGGGGAATTCTGGGCTGGCTTGAACTGACCCCCAGGGGTTACATTTGGCCCGGTTTGAACTGACCCCCAGGGGTTACATTTGGCCCGGTTTGAACTGACCCCCAGGGGTTACATTTGGACCGGTTTGAACTGACCCCCAGGGGTTACATTTGGCCCGGTTTGAACTGAGCCCCTTCAAGTGTGCTGTAACCTGTCTGCAAGTACTGTTGTCTTCTTTTAACGCTGTGTAAGGCTCTTGGTTAAACTATGAATGTAACCTTGACTAACAACACGCCGCATGTAGGGCTCTTGGTTAAACAATGTATGTAATGTTTACTAACAACACGCCGCGTGTAGGGCTCTTGGTTAAACTATGTATGTAATGTTTACTAACAACACGCCGCGTGTAGGGCTCTTGGTTAAACAATGTATGTAATGTTTACTAACAACGCGCCCTGTGTAAGGCTCTTGGTTAAACTAGGTACGTAATCTTTACTAACAACGCGCCCTGTGTAAGGCTCTTGGTTAAACTATGAATGTAACCTTTACTAAAAAACGCGCCCTGTGTAAGGCTCTTGGTTAAACTATGAATGTAATCTCTACTAACAACACTGGCGCCACGTCACGATCGTTTTCAGGCTGATCAGCATCCACTACTATTTGGCCACCAACGCCTCAATATACGCGTCAGGCGGCATATGCCAAGCAGATGCCGTGCAGCGTAAATGGATTTGTCCGAACGCAGTGACGCCACCTCAAATAACTAAACTTTACCTATATACTGTCGGACGGATCAGCACAATGACAGACTTTTGATCACTGTGTTGAAAACATGACAGTATCACAGAGAAGGAAGGGGGGAGGGGGAGTGAGAGAGAGAGTGTGTGTGTGAGAGAGAGAGAGAAAAAAAAGAGAGAGAGAGGGAGAGAGGGAGTGTGCGCGTGAGAGAGTGAGAGAGAGAGAGAGAGAGAGAGAGAGAGAGAGAGAGAGAGTGTGTGTGTGTGTGTGTGTGTGAGAGAGAGAGAGAGAGAGAGAGAGAGAAACACACTCACGCAAACACACACACACACAAACACATACATTATGTTAAGTCTGATATCACTCAAAGTGAAAAGACGTTAAATCAAAGAAAGAAAACACTGACACACACACAGACACACACAGACACACACACACACACACACACACACACACACACACACACACACACACACACACACACACACACACACACTTAGTTCATGACATAAGATGAAAGGAAACGCTTCATCTCTAAATTCAGCAAAGACGGCGGTGGATGACTTATGTGTGTGGAGAGGCTATTTCCAGCAGCCTCGCAATACGACAGTGCCAAAATTTACGAGCACTCTTGACTGATTTTCCTAATGTTCTCTTCAAGGTATTTTGACAGCCCGAAGTTGCTATCTGACAATGAAGATTGCTGTTGTAAGGGTCTCAAAGACACGTGTTACAGATGTGTGATGTTAGATCTCTCTCTCTCTCTCTCCTTCTGTTATCT
>NC_134897.1:27712174-27744674 GCF_041734735.1 Babylonia areolata | reverse complement strand
ATACAAAAAGAGGCTTCAACACCATTCAATCATTCAATATGAAAACATGCTATTATTGATTCAACTACGGCAGTGTCGTAGTGCGGTTGATCAATGTAAATCAACCTGATGAAAACAGTTCTCTATCCAACATGTTGAGTTTTTGACTAGGAAGTCCTCACACAAAACAGTGCATCTCATCATTCTGAAATACTGTAAAACAAAGCAAACAAACAACTCTGAGCACAACGTGAACTTGACAGCAATGCTTTTTAACGGTCATACCAAACAGCTTCACACAGTGAGATCGTGTAAAGTTTTGTGTTCTTGTTTTTGTTTTTCTTTTATGACAAATGCCACCACCAACGACAATATCGACAAAGCACAACAACAATGATGACGACATCAGTAACTACGGCGAGGACTATCAACACCCACCACCCCTGCCTCACGTACAGCTCACATTTCACTCAGTCACTGCCGCCACAGCCCACAAGTGGAACGGCATCATGTGGACGTTCTGGTCAAGGCCGGATGATCTGGACTTTGCCGACTACCTGACCCCTCTCTCCCACACCCGTACTGAGCACCAGGCCCGGCTTGGATGAGGCGATCTTTGCAGCCCTAAGTGTGCCTAGAATGTTCCTGAGCATATGGAATTTACCGTGGAGTTTGGAACATTCTTGACGATAAGCAAACTTAACGCTGCTAAGTTCACTCAAGCAACCCACCCCAGCGATGTTGCAGAAACCACAGCTCGCCTGGGCAACATCCACGGAGGGAAAAGCAGGATCCTCGTGGTCAACGCAGCGAACCCAACACACAGACTGGAAGGCGAGGTGCGAGAAGAGGTGGACAGCTTCACGTAGCTTGGCAGCATCATTAACAAGCAGAGGAACAGATGCTGACATTAGAACCGGTACTGACAAGGCAAGGATGGTTTTCCATTACATGAACATCTGGGGATCCAGAGATCCCACAGTCAACATCGAGATCAGGATCTTCAACACCATAGTGAAGCCTGTCCTACTCCATGGAGCAGAAACCTGTCTGTCACCGCCTTGAAGAGAATCCAGACTTTCACCAACACCTGCCCCTGAAGGATTCTTTGGAATCCCTGACCAGACAGAATCAATGGCGAAGAGCTATGGGAGCCAACAAGACATCGGCTGCAAAAGAAGATATCCGCTAAGACACAGGAAATGGATCTGACACACGCTCCGCAAGACATCCATAGCGCCGTGACCTGGCGGCAGACATGAAGAGGACAACAGGCCGCGCTTGGCGACAGTTTTTCTTTCCGTTACACGACCAACATCGACTTGCCGATGACTCTGTCGTGGTTCATGCATGCTGGGTATTTTCGTGTCTCCATAACCCACCGAACACAGGTTACAGGATCTTTAACGTGCGTATTTGATCTTCTGCGTGCGCATACACACGAAGGGGGTCTAGGCACTAGCAGGTCTGCACATATGTTGACCTGGAAGATCGGAAAAATCTCCACCCTTTTCCCACCAGGCGCCGTTACCGTGATTCGAACGCGGGACCCTCAGACTGAAAGTCCAACGCTTAAACCACTGGGCTATTGCGCCCGTCAGTTGGAGCGACTGGCTGGACAGTGCCTGTTGGCGGCCTATGTCCCAGATGGGGCAGCAGGTGTAGGAGAGGTGTGACTACCGCCACCACCACCACCACCCCCACCACCACCAGCACCACAACAACCAGGAATCCAGCGTTGCCAAAACTTCGCCACCCGCATCAACATCAGCATCAAACAAACGCATCAGCATCCCCGAGCAATTAGCCCCGAGAGAAAGAGGTACAGTCAGCAGGAGGTACAGTCAGCAGGAGGAACAGTAACGTTGCAAGGTAATAACCATTCACTCAGGAAAAGCATTCTCTCCTTTCTGCCCAATTGCTCCTTCCAAATTACAAGCTCTCGCCAAACGACTCGGGGTCTTTTTCCAAGCGTTGCTTGCTTTCCGTCTCATGCGCTGATATGACTTCCTCAACGCTTTCTGTGTGTGCTGGTGTAGGGTGGTGTGGGGTGTTTGAGAGCGAGAGAGAGAGAGAGAGAGAGAGAGAGACAGAGAGAGAGACGTGAAACATGAAAAATGAAACGAGAATATCTCTGATTGACCACATAAAAATACAGCCCTCCGGACATCGGGGTTTATCGGTTTAAGCAAATTGCCTGCATCTCATGAATAATTTTAACACACAAAATACACACACACGCATAAGCACACGCACACACGGGTTTAGTAATGGACGCACTCCTACGTACCTACGGATGCATAGAATGATGCTCAGTTATGCGATTAGTTTTGTTTATCTTTTTGTTTGATCATCTTTTTTTTCTTACCTGCGTTGCTTATGCCATGAATTTCATCACCCATGGCACCCGCACATGAAGATCACATTACGCTATTTGCATTTTCTTCGCTGAAAAAAACTGAAGTGTTTTAGTACACACACCCTCTGTCACACACACACACACACACACACACACACACACACACAGAGTGAGAGACAGATAAACGGACAGACAAACAAAACTTAACGAAACGAGATTCTATTTTAACACAGTATTGAAATAAACCAGTGTACGTGCACATTTCCACCCAAGCATGGTGTATGAAAACGATAATGAAAAAAAAAACAAAAAAAAACGAAAAAAGGAATAAGAGGAATGGGGCGACGAGGGAAAGACAGAGACAGAGCGAGAAAAGATACACATGTACAAACAGAACAACGTAGACAGACTTTTTTTTTTTTTTAAAGGGGAGAAAACAAACATACAAGCGGAGAGAGAGCGAGAGCACGGTATGACCTAACGCCCCAGCCTCCCCGTTCCCCAGGAGAGGCTGAACAATCACATGCACAGCGAATGACGAAGCCTGGAAGAAAATCTGGAAATCTACTGAACATGATGAAGTGCCCTGGACTGGTATGCCTCTCTCTCTCTCTCTCTCTCTCTCTCTCTCTCTCTCTCTCTTCGCCGCGTGCACACACACACACACACACACACACACAAGAACTTTCACTCACTCACTCACTCACACAGATACGCGCGCGCACACGCATGCACGCATACATGATCATATACACACACACGCACACAGACACACACAGATATATATATATATATCATACATACATATGTGTATATAAAAAGAGAGAGAGATAGTTATTGAAAGAGAAAGACAGAGAGACACAGAAAGAGAGAAACACACACACACACACACACACACACACACACTTTCACTCACTCACAGATACGCGCGCGCACACGCATACATAATTATATACACACATACGCACAAAGACACACATATTTGTATCATAATTATATGTATGTATATATATATATATATATATATATATATATGTGTGTGTGTGTGTGTGTGTGTGTGTATGTGTGTGTGTGTGTGTACAGAGAGAGAGAGAGAGAGTTATTGAAAGAGAGACAGAGAGACACACAGAGAGAGACACACACACACACACACACACACACACACACACACACACACAGAAGGGGGGGGGAGGTCATATTATAAAGAGGAAACAAAAAAAGAGGCCAACGAAGAAAGAACAAAAGAAAGAAAACAAAGTTTAAAGATGACTGTGTAAGTATGGGGTGGGGTGAAGGGGAAAAAAAGCGAGAAAGAAAAAGAAAGAAAGGGTTGAAACAGGCGACAAAGGAGGGAAAGAAAGAAAGAAAGAAGGAAGGAAAGAAGGATAAGGCAGCAGAAGAAGCTTCAGTTTCAGTTTCATTTTCAAGGTGGTGTCAGAGCGTGCGGACTTATCCATATGCGCCATCCTACAACTACTGGCTCTAAGTGCTGCAGCCTTGGGGGCTGGCTGGTCTTTTGGAGCCATCCCAACGCTGACTGTCCGATAAAACCCTCCTGGCCGAGAGAGTGGGGATTTAAATTTGACAAGACACTCTCCACCATAATCAAATTCAGAGCCCAGTCAGGACAGCAGATACCTCCTCTGCTGTTCTGGTAATCATTGTCGGACATTGCTGACTCTCACACATCTGCCGGTTAAAAAGAAAAAACAAACCCGTTTTAAAACTGATAGCCACAGCACAATAACAGTTTCTCGTTTTTACTTTCGTTTTTTCTTTTCACATGACAAGGAAAATACCGACAAGGGTACAAAACGAAGATATTAACACAGGCTTACCTAGGATATATAAAGAACTGAGTTTGCTCATGTCAATATTGTATCTATTACAAAAAAACCCCAAAAAAAACAACAACAAAAAAACAAAAACAAACAAACAAACAAAAAAAATCACCCATTTTTGCGATTTCATGTTTTTAATTTCTGAACCCCGATTAAAAAATACTGGAACGGGTTTGTGTTTTTTTTCTATCGCAGTCAAAACAAGAAGAAGAAGAAGCTATCATCATAACTGTCAACATCATCAACAACAACAAAAAAAAAACCACGTTCTTCTTACCGTATTGCTGTGCTTTGAAAGATCTATAACCCGGAGTACATACCGATTCTTTTTTCTTTTTTTGCCCAAACATATCATTTTCGGATTCTGAATCACGTGACCAGCTCAACCACCATTGATCCACGTTTCCTTTTTCTTTGTATCATCAAGTTGGCTATACCCTCCATTCCTTTGTGTGACTGGCGGAATGAACGTGCAGGCTTTGTTGTGAACACTACTCATTCCATGTTGAGGGGAACATTGTGGATACTACTGTCAAGCTTTCAACCATGAATGGGCATGTTCACGAATCAGAAACAGACAAATGATGCAGAGGCTTTTTCTATTCACGAACTTGGCACCTTGAAGGGATATTGCCAACTTTACAACACATTGCAGAAAAATCGAAAGAAACTCACCAATGCGACTATCCATGTCCGAGAAGCTGGGAACATGCCCGACAAGGTTGCAGTCGGGCACAGTCAGCAGACCTTTGTTCACACACACGCGTACTGACGCTGCCATTCCCCCGCACGGCATGCACGGGCGCCACGGTACAGCGCCACTTTCCGCTCTGGGCGTGGAGGTTTGAGGCTGTTCACACATAGTTTCAGTGTTTGCTTTCAATGGTTTGGTTGTCTTCATCACGAAGTAAGATCAGTTATTGTGGATACCAGAATGATCATTGTTATCATCCCGCCTCTCTCTCTCTCTCTCTCTCTCTCTCTCTCGTACACACTCGCACACACATACGAATAAACACACAAATAAATATACATACACGCACGCACAGGTAAACTGAAAGACGATGTACTGCCAACAATCTGCAATTTAAACCTCTGTGTGTGTGTGTGTGTGTGTGTGTGTGTGTGTGTCTATGATTCTCTGGCTTTCTCTCTCTCTCCCTCTCTCTCTCGTTGTCCACAGCTGAGCATTCACCCCCTCCCTCAGAAAGTACACGGCCCATCCACAGCACTGAACGAGCCACCAGATATATCTGTGTCACCCTGCCAACCAACCCCATCATCCAGCCACCCGTCCAACACTCCTCTGCTTCCTGCAGGCTGTTTGGCCTCTTTGACTGTCAGTTGACTGAGCGACAATAATATTAATCTGGCAATGTCACCGTGACTGCCAAGAGGACAGACTGGATCACTAGGCTTTGCCAAAAATCTTCATACTTGAGTTGCTAAACTGTTTGTGTGTCTGAGACTCTCTCTCTCTCCCTCTGTGTGTGTGTGTGTGTGTGTGTGTGTGTGTGTGTGTGTGTGTGTGTGTGAGGCCAGATTTAATGTGCTTCCTTTAAATACTAATGTTAATATGTGCACTGAAAAATGTTTTAAAGCATTGTCCTCTCTGGGTCTCAGGCCAGATTTAATGTGCTTTCTTTACATAATAATGCTAATATGTGCACTGAAAATGATGTTTTAAAGCATTGCCCTTCTCTCTGTGTCTCAGGCCAGATTTAATGTGCTTTCTTTACAAAATAATGTTAATATGTACACTGAAAATGATGTTTTAAAGCATTGTCCCTTTTGCCAATGTGAACTAGAAGATGAATACCATTGATTGTTCTGTATATATTGATTTACGGACAAAATTTCTTCAAGACTGTTTAAATATGTCTTCTAGTACACTTCTTCGATCAAATAACAAGCAGAGAAATTGCCAGATATCAAAACTTATTTTCCATTTGATCAAAAGGAGAAACCATCTACGTAGACGTAATTAAGTAAAAATTAATGTCAGGTATGATATTGTGTGATGCTATTTTTCAAGTATCATAATAATTCCCATGCCCCTCTCTGTGTCTCACTCTCTACACGCCACACACACATGTACTCACACACCCACAGTGCAGATAGGCTGACTGGGCCTTGCTGTCTTCATACTTAAGTTACTTAAAGCTTTTGTGTATTTTTTAAGACTTTATGTGTGTGTGTGTTTGTGTGTGTGTGTGTGTGTGTGCGCGTGTATCATACACACACACACGCACGCACGCGCGCACACACACACAACTTTCACAGTGCCGCCTGTGTGTGAACTGTCCAAGCTTCCAGCCAACACCCGAAGGAATAAAAGATAAAACAGCATTGGGTGCTTTCCTCTGCGTCGTTCAGATAAGGGCATTTTGTTGAGCTTTTTGTCTCTGGACGAAATGAAGTTTGTAACTTTTCCGCACTGCATGGACATTATCTCTGCCCCCCCCCCCCCCTCTCTCTCTCTCTCTCTCTTTCTCTCTTGTGTGTGTGTGTTTGGAAAAGTTGAAGTGATTTTAACTCAACAATACATTTCAGTCACAAGGGAGTGTGTGTGCGTGTATGTGTTTTTATGTACGTCAATGTATTTTTTTACGTGTGCGATCGCGCGTGCGTTCGCGTCCATCTATGTGTGCGCGCGCCTTTATCTCCATATATTTTTTTGTTTTAATTTTCATTTTTGACTGCGTCCCAAGTTCATGTGGGAACTTGTCAGGTCTGTCATTGTCCTTTATGGTTAAATGTTCGTGTATCATTGCAGACCAGCTGTATATTAAATAAATTCTAGTGGAAATCATAGTTTCGGGGACACGGCGAATACACGACAAGCACACTGTTTCAAAATAACACCACCAGTTTATTCCACTTCTGTTTAGAGGACCCGATCAAGAAACAGGCTTTTTTTCAGAACAAATGCAACCATCCTCAATTTGACCACTCAGCATTCATGGTTGGTTAGTTGTTAGAATTCCTCAAACTATCTTCTTCTTCTTCTGCGTTCACTCGTATGCACACGAGTGGGCTTTTACGTGTATGACCGTTTTTACCCCGCCATGTAGGCAGCCATACTCCGTTTTCGGGGGTGTGCATGCTGGGTATGTTCTTGTTTCCATAACCCACCGAACGCTGACATGGAGTACAGGATCTTTAACGTGCGTATTTGATCTGCATACACACGAAGGGGGTTCAGGCACTAGCAGGTCTGCACATATGTTGACCTGGGAGATCGTAAAGATCTCCACCCTTTACCCACCAGGCGCCGTCACCGTGATTCGAACCCGGGACCCTCAGATTGACAGTCCAACGCTTTAACCACTCGGCTATTGCGCCCGTCCTCAAACTATCGAATTGTCCGAAATTTCGTAAACCACTCTCGCCTTTTCATATGCATACCTGAACTCATTGACGATAGCCAACACATTCGTCCGCATTCGCTCTGGGCCAAAAGTATCTGTCCTGTGCACGTGCTTATATACCCCCGCAACCACGCGCGCCCCTGTTTCCTGGTCATACTCTGCCCATGCAACTTTTGCTGTGTAGTAAACATTCACTCTGTGAGCAGCAACAATGACACCGTGCGACGCCTGCAGGAATATACTGAAGATGTCAATGAATTCGCTAGATAGATAGCTTGGGTTGTTCATTTTCTTCGGAAGGCCCCGGGAGATATTATTATCAGAGTCAACAGAGTTTCCCATTTTCAGACGAACTGAAGTGGCGTGTAATCGATTTGGTTCTCAGAATTAAACAGTATGTTATTTGTCACAATACAAATACAATGAATTCGACAGGGTCACTGAATTCGACTGTGAAAGGGTGGTGGTATAGATAATGCTGGGAGCTACTAGAACACAATAAAATCGTTTGTCAAATCTGTAGTAAAACATGTTCAGTTTGCCTGGTAAAAGTTCTACTGGTGCTGTTTACGGTATGATTGGCCATTTGTACAGTCAATGATGGTCTTTATTCAACTCCACATATTTCTTTTTATTTGCCGAAATAACCCCGCTATTAAACAAAGTTGCTTTCTTGATACAGCATTTCGTTTTGCTTTATTGTAAAACTGGGTTTTTCATTGGGTTCATGAACACAAACACACAAACACACAGATATACAACCACACATACACTCACCCACACCCACACAAAAACAGCCAACCCACCCAGCACCACTTCAACGGACCAAGGATAGTATCAACCACACCATTGAAGCGACGAACCACAAGCACAGTTAAGTGACCATACGAGACAAAAGGACAAACAGACACACAGACAGTGGCGGTGTTGTCAGCGGCCACACACCCTCTCGTACCGCACGAGATTCACGTGCTCTATCGTATCGACCAATCGACAGGCAGGCGTTGGGAGGGCATGTCACATTCGTTTTGCTTTGGGGGCTAATCCAGTCACTTCGCTCCTCTCCCACCGCTCCTTCTTATCGCTGCTTTTCACATACACGCCAGCACACACCCACATCCCTTCCTCCGTTCTCTCCCCCGGCCCCCCACTGCCCCCATCACACACACAATCTCTCTCTCTCTCTCTCTCTCTCTCTCTCACACACATACACACAGATATAATCACACACGTATATACACACACGCGCGCGCGCGCGCTCACACACACGTGTAGAGGAGAGAGAGAGAGAAGGACCGAGAGAGACAGAGACGGATTGATTCAAAACACATACACGCACACACACACGCACACACAGACATGCACAGAGAGGGAGTGAGTGTGTGTATGTGAGAGAGAGAGAGAGAGGGGGGGGGGGGGGTAGGTAGACTCGAGACAAATCAATGTGTGTGTGTGTGTGTGTATGTGTGTATGTGTGTGTGTGTCCCTCCTCTCTCTCTCTCTCTCTCTCTCTCTCTCTCTCTCTGTGTTTCCCTCTGCTTCTCTCCCTCTCCCATGTCAGTAATGAATACATTATCCGTATCTGCATCCGAGTCCATATTTCCCCCTCTCTATGTGTCTTTCTCTCTTCCTCTCTCTCTCTGTCTCCTCTCTCTCCTTCTGTCTCTGTCTCTCTCCTGGTTGTTTTCGTTTTTCTCCTTTACTCCTGCTCTTGCTCCTTCTTGTTCTTTTCTTGTTTTCCTTCTTCTTGTCCTTGTTTTTCTTCTTCTTGTTTCTTGATTTTCTTCTTCTTCTTCTTCTTCTTCTTCTGTGCGTGAGAGGATGGTCAAAAGAAGCTCTCTGCCTATCCATTTTCCCTCAATAAAACATTCCTTCCATTTCTCTCTCAGTTCCCTAATCCCTCCACACACACACACACACACACACACACACACACATATATATATATATATATATATATATATATATATATATATATATATATATATGTAGCCGTGTTTACCGAGTGGTTATTCAAGGGGACGGCACAAACGACTTAACTAAATATTGATTGACTGATTTAAAGGATATATGAGAATTCCCGCGCACAGGCCAGGAACATATAGAGGCCAGTCACAAATGGAATCTTCTATTGTTTTATTTACAATAGTTATTAAATGAGAAGAAGAAATAATGAGAAGACTAAGAAGAGAAGACAGTGCCTGGAATGACACAAACAAATGTCATTAGCACAACATGTCGGCACAAGTGAATAATAAAGCACATGTATACATATCACATGGAAAGACTATCACTGGGTTTGCGATATGTGTGAAGACCAAACACTGACATCAAATAACATTTCTAATATATTTAAATAGTGCAGTTAAAGTGATTGAAGCTATGCTGATTTAGTGAAAGTACACTGACAGTATAGATTAGGTAAAGCTTATGCTGTGTCAAAGTGACTCAAATGAATCAGTTTATCATGTTGCACTATACTGGGGTAAGCCGTATAGGAGAGAGCATGATAACTAAATTACAATTAACAGACCGATCCATATCAGGTGGTTTTAACCAATAACTGATATTAATCCAACACTATCTTGTAATCATGACAGAATACTACACACATCTTAAGAGTACGAGAATCAGTGAAACACTAACCTTCATCAGTGACAGCAAATGAGAAAGAACGCGTCATATGCACTCACTAGAATATTCTCAAACAAACTATTAGTGTCCAGAGACGTCACTGACTGTGACGTTAAGAAGAATCAAATGGAACACTGCTCCAAGCATATGACGACATGGCGATATTCTACATCAATCATCGCGGAGCTGTGACTAACATGTCAAAGCAATAACTGAACAAAACAATAATTGAACAAAGCAATAACTGAACATACTCATATGAACACAAGCACTGTGTCGAATAATACAATTTACAAATCAGCACATTCTACACACTAGTACTTACAGCGATACTAAGTGAGATGTTGGCCGTTGTGAGAACACACACGACACACACTCACACTGCCCGCGACGCAGCAAGAGATAGAGAGAGAGCAGCTCTGGTCAGATGACCGACCAGGTATGAAATGACCACTCATCACTCACTGTGCCAATTTATACAGGTTAAGCGAACTACAAAGACAGTCACATGTGCTGCGAACTGATCGAAACTAATCTGGCCAAATCTGACAACAACTGTGTTTCTTACAAGGTGTTCAGTGACAGATTTCTAAATGATTCCTGAACTGATTTACGTCGGATAAGTTGCAAAAGAAAGAGCTCAACACCTACGTTATAATGAGTATAAAATGAAGTGTTGGTTATTTAAGATAAATTTATAATCTTAATCAGTCACCTGAATAGGGTCAGTGTTAACGAGCTCGTCGCTGAAAATTACAAACTGCATCAAATCAGTCCAACGTAGGGAAACATAAATGGAATAGACCCAAAGATGGAATCACAACGATTCTGCCAGTATATAATACTTGTAGTTCACTGATCTGACAAAAGATATATTAATTAACTACGGTGAAGCAGAAACACAGATGCCAGCTCAGCCAATAGCATACCGCGAGGCTGGTTGAGGAGTAGGCTGTCTGGCAAGAACAAAATGATGTAACCAGCTTGGCGTTCAAACTGGGAGTGATGTCACACAATCTGTGCACGGGATAGTTGGGAAAAACGTCGTCTGATGTAGCTCGTGTGTGAACAGTTTCGGAGCAAGCATAGCGCGCTTGGTCACACACACACACACACACACACACACACACACACACACACACACACACACATATATATATATATATATATATATATATATATATATATATATATATATCAGATTATATTATATACATTATGCGTTTATACGTGTGTTTGAGTGATATATTTGGTACATACATTTGTGTGTGTTGTGAAAACTATGGAAGAGAAAGAAAGTGTGGGTGAGTAAAAAGAAAACAAAGTGACGAAAGCAACAAAACGTGCATCTTTAGAGGAATTCTAATTAGCTGTAAAAATTGCGACTGCATACCTATAACATGAACTATGTTCTTTTACCTTTCAGATGCAGTCAACTTTTTTCCATCAATATTTTACCGAAGCAATTTCGGAAAAAGGTTTCGGTTTTAAATTTACAGACTACTAAACCTGGCTTTTTCTTCGTGGCTGTGGAAGTATATCACAGACGTGCTCAGCAGTGTGGCAGAAACCGTATCGACCTCTGCCCAGCGTTGTAAGCGATGGGTCGGAAACCGCCCGAGCATCTGGAAGAAATTGTCCTGGGCCTTCTGTGCGCCGTAGATGTATGTGTTTCTTCAAACTGGTGCGAACTGATGCGGCAAATGTGGGTCAGTGCTATCGAAAAGAAAACAAAAATGAACCCAATCAAACGGAGTATCAGAGACTGAAAATCTTCAATAAGGCAAAGCTGTACATAATATGCAATTAGCTTTGCAGTTTAAGTATAAAGAAAGAAAACAAAATCACAACAACAAAAAACAACAACAATCAAACGAAAGTAAAAGAAAAACCACCAAACCAAGACAAAAACAGCAACAACTATACGATTAACTTCAATGTCCTTTGTGGAGCAACAGCCAAGGTCATTGTTTTCCATGCACACTCCGTGGTTTAAATCTCTGATATATGGGGCGTGATCGCCAGTTGGTTGGAACAACGTACGTGGACTTTTTGAGGGTCTTTCACAGTTCTTGTACTTCTCACATACAGTCAAGACCTTTTCCCCCCCATTGACATCTTCAAAAAACAATTCCGGGAAGGGTTTCGAAACTTATGTACAGACTGTTAACCACATGCAGTTGCCTACGTGGCTGATGAAATAATTTACATCACAGACCTGTGGAGTATAGAGGTAGCAGAAACGTATTTCTCATCTGGAGCAGTGTTAGCAGCGAGGCACGAACCGTATGAATCGCCACCCAGCAATGTAAGCGACGGATCGGAAACAGCGCGAGTTTCCAGAGCAAATTTTATCCTGAGCCTTCTGTGCGCCCTAGATGTGTGTGTTTCTTCAAACTGGCACGACTGGACGTGGCGAGTGGATGTCAAAAAGAAAACGAGGAGAAAAAAAAAGATCGAAGATGAGAGACCGGAGAAACTTCAATTACCAATATGTTTTTTTTGTGCATGCGGATTTACCATTGAAAAAAAAAATACAAAAAGAACAAAAACATAAATAAATCCCATATCCCTTGTGTCTGCCACGCATGCACTGTGGTTCAATCTCTGGAAATGTAGGGCGCGACTGCCAAGTGGTTAGAACGTTCTTGGACTTTTCGAGGGGCCTGAGTTCGAGCCGTGATTTCGACGCCTGGTAGGATAAAAGGATTTGGAAGTACATATTATTCTACATGTATCTCTCTGGTCACCATTTGTGCAGACTTGGTGGTGCTAGTGGCTGCTACCTGTGTACACCACTGAAAAAAGACCATTTCTGCCTTGTTAGCGGGACAGTAACGATCATACGTATAAAGCACGTCCATTGCTAGATTGGTCCACGTTGAAAAAAAAAAGAAGTTTTGAAGAATACAAGAAGAAAGATCCCTGATTATTATCATGTTATTTGCTGATTGACTGATTCATCGACTGGTTGTTTGTTTAATTGTTTATTTCATTTATTATTGGATTGCTTGTATCATTGGTTTATTACTGTGTGTTTGCTTGTTTGGTTCTTTGGTTGATTGATTGTATTCTCACGTATTCTCTCTTCTTCTTGTATTTTCGTGACACACGATACAAGGTATAAACGCTTTACTGCTGACACCACGAGGATAGAGTTTTGCCATGCTCCACATCAGTTCTTCAAGAAATACATAGCTTTCGTCTGGATTGATTATCATGTTGCTCGAAAAAAATGCTGGCTTTCAATATGTAATTTTCGCTCTGTCGTTAAAGCTGTGGAGAGAATGTCTTTGATTTATTTCCTTTCATACATATTCTTTTATACAGCAAGCTTTTTCAGCTTCGACAAAGCGTCTGTGATCAACAGGGCCATAAAGAGCCAATTGATGTTTAATTGAACTGTCGGGTAAAGTGCGAATGACGACCCTGGTGACATTTTATGCTGATCATCCTCTGTGTATTTTTAAGTGGAGTGAGGTCAAGTAGGCTCGTGTCACGTTGTCTCGTGTCGTTTCTGAAACTCGTAAACCGCACTTAACTCTCTCCATACGAACGGCGAAAGAGAAGACGTTAACAGCGTTTCACCCCAATTACCACCATCAAAATATTGCAAGTGGAAGGCTCTTATACTGAAGAGGTGAATGTTGACAAAGAATACCACAATTCTGACGACGGAAGCTAAAGGTTGGGTCATTGAGACACCCACTGGACATCCGAGGGGTCTGTGTAGAGGAGAAGAGAGGACTGGCCGTACTGAGTGAGTTAATCTGTTGAACGAGAGACAAAAACAGGAAGTTCGAATTAACGAAGAGGCGCTGTAAGGTTACGCCTCTCTCTCTCTCTCTCTTAGTGGCAGATTCTTTTCATTTCCACGCCCTGATGTGTGTATGGAGCAGTCAGCACGCTTGAAGAAACTGTGTGTTTGCGAGTGATTGGTATGCATGCGTGGATGTTATGAGCGGGTGCGATTTATGACATTCATCTCCTTGTCGTTTCATTATTCAATATGATAATAAGAATAGCTCTCTCTCTCTCTCTCTCTCTCTCTCTCTCTCTCTGTCCCTCTCTTTTCTCACACACATACACACATGTGCACACACACACACACACACACACACACACACACACACACACACACACACACACACACACACACACACACACACGCCTTACACTTTTCAGTCCCACATTCTCATTACATCCATGACAAATCAGCAAAAAGTGCAACAGCCGATTTCACATTCTCCACCGCTGTGACCACCCCATGTCCTGGGTAGGGCGGTGACTGCAGGGACAAAGGGGAACACAGGCGAACACAGAACTGTAATTCAGCAGCCTGTCATAATCCCCACCCTGCCCTTTCTGCCCCGACCCCTTTGCAGGAAATGGCGCCCCGGTTATTTCCCGTTTCTTCACCAGGCCCCTCCCCCCACCCCGCCCCCTCCACCACTTCCATCTCTCCTTCACCACACCGCACTCCCATTTCCAGCCATGTTATGATTGTGAGTTCAATCATCCGTACAGGGGATTGTGCTTTCATTGTGGCGGCCCTGTTCAGTATTTTATTTTCAGACAAGGAAACCAGAAGAGAAATGCGCGTTTGTATGAACATTGCTAGTGTTTCGTATGATAACACTTTCCTGCTTGTGTGCAGAAGAAATAATCCCCCCGAACATAGTAACAAGCATGTTGGGACCACTCCCTATCATTCCGTCAGAGAAAACTTCGGGTAGTTGCACTTTCTGTATTAATAGCTTCTGCAAGGCTTCTGACTAGGGCTCTGCCGGTCGGGGCTTGATCCCGGGGGCCGCTTCGGTAGCCGGAAAGGCCTGGTCCCGATGACTAAAACAGTTGATGGCTCCCCCCCCCCCCCCCCCCCCCCCCGCCAACCCACCCACCCACCCACCACTGGGCCCACCATTCTACACCCTCCATTCCATCACCTAGGAAGGTGGGTCATGCTGCTGCGCTCCACCCCATTATGGTGTCAGAATGGTCAACGTGATGACCGTGGACTCCTAACAGGAAGAAGAAGAAGAAGGCAAAGCGAGGCAAGAAGTTTATTTCGTGTGCCCCCTTGGGGCATTGAAACATTACATACATTCATCTTTTACACATATCATGCACACAAAAAGAGTGATATCAAAAACTAGAAATAGGCTCAGTCACTCAATATACACATTAACAAGTAATATTTCACTTGTAATACACAAACAATCCTATCAATAGACACAATATTAATGAAAAGAACGGCAATAATGCCCACAGTGATTATGATATGGATTCTAAATCATGTTGTAGGAGAGAAGACAACAAATGAATGAGGAGAAAATGAGACATATTTTGTAAGTGCAGTGCGTGAAGACCACTATTGCCAAATGTTTCGCACCTCCAGTTTTTTCTGGTCCCACGACTGTGCACCACCCCACACCAAGACGTGTACAGCAAACTCCAGCAGACAGACAGTGCAAGCAGAGGAAAGAGCAGGGGCTGAGTTCAAACAGACAGCGCTGAGAAAGGGACGTCTAAAGCAGTGGGGACAGTAAAAGGTGATGGAGAGAACAACGTTGTCTTGGGAACAAGGATAAAAAGGGGAAACAGATGACGGCGCTGATTGCAGAAGGCAGAGGGGGGGAACATTCCAGCGCGTGGACATTAGCGGGTGAGAATAGAGAGTGTTGGTGGCAGAGATTTGTGACAATGGCGGGATTTTGTGAGGGACATGGTAGAGGGTGTTATGTGGACCTTTGGGGAATGGAATTGTGGGAACGAGCATTTTGCGTGCAAGGTTGGGAGGAAGGCAGAGAAGTAGGATGTTGTGTGACAGACTATTAGGTTAGGAATAGCCTGGGTAGCAGCTCAGACTGAGGAGGAACAGATGGTGGGAGAGAACCAGAAATAAAGTTTGAGACAAGGAAGTTGGCACGGTACGTGAGAACACAGAGCGTGTGACTCAACTACCGTCCAACAAGTGAGGGAGGGAGTGGTAGTGTATAGTGAGGGAGGGAGTGGTAGTGTATAGTGAGGGAGGGAGTGGTAGTGTATAGTGAGGGAGGGAGTGGTAGTGTACAGTGAGGGAGGGAGTGGTAGTGTACAGTGAGGGAGGGAGTGGTAGTGTACAGTGAGGGAG
Source organism: Babylonia areolata (assembly GCF_041734735.1). Lineage (NCBI taxonomy): Eukaryota > Metazoa > Mollusca > Gastropoda > Neogastropoda > Buccinidae > Babylonia > Babylonia areolata. Next base: position 27,728,357 of record NC_134897.1, on the reverse strand, counting down.
GGAGTGGTAGTGTACAGTGAGGGAGGGAGTGGCAGTGTACAGTGATGGAGGGAGTGGTAGTGTACAGTGAGGGAGGGAGTGGTAGTGTACAGTGAGGGAGGGAGTGGCAGTGTACAGTGAGGGAGGGAGTGGCAGTGTACAGTGAGGGAGGGAGTGGTAGTGTACAGTGAGGGAGGGAGTGGTAGTGTACAGTGATGGAGGGAGTGGTAGTGTACAGTGATGGAGGGAGTGGTAGTGTACAGTGAGGGAGGGAGTGGCAGTGTACAGTGAGGGAGGGAGTGGCAGTGTACAGTGAGGGAGGGAGTGGCAGTGTACAGTGATGGAGGGAGTGGTAGTGTACAGTGATGGAGGGAGTGGTAGTGTACAGTGAGGGAGGGAGTGGCAGTGTACAGTGATGGAGTGGCAGTGTACAGTGAGGGAGGGAGTGGCAGTGTACAGTGATGGAGTGGCAGTGTACAGTGAGGGAGGGAGTGGCAGTGTACAGTGATGGAGTGGCAGTGTACAGTGAGGGAGGGAGTGGCAGTGTACAGTGAGGGAGGGAGTGGTAGTGTACAGTGAGGGAGGGAGTGGCAGTGTACAGTGAGGGAGGGAGTGGCAGTGTACAGTGAGAGAGGGAGTGGCAGTGTATAGTGAGGGAGGGAGTGGTAGTGTACAGTGATGGAGGGAGTGGTAGTGTACATTGATGGAGGGAGTGGTAGTGTACAGTGAGGGAGGGAGTGGCAGTGTACAGTGAGGGAGGGAGTGGCAGTGTACAGTGAGGGAGGCAGTGGCAGTGTACAGTGAGGGAGGGAGTGGTAGTGTACAGTGAGGGAGGGAGTGGTAGTCTACAGTGATGGAGGGCAATGGAAGTGGTGAATGACATCAGGATGGCTGGAAGGTGGCCGTGTTGGTGGAGGAGTCTATTTGGGATAGTGATAGATGTATCGGTGTAGATAAATATGTTTAAGAATAAATTTGAAGTGTAAAAAACAACAACACTACATCCTCACCTGGCTGATACGATGTTAACCATTCATGGATTGTGTGGGCGTTCCCAGTCTCCTGTGCTTCTCTCAGGCTTCCTTGCACTGAAGATATTCTATTCTTTAATCACAGAAACATACAAACTATCCACACGAATACGGGTAAAACTCCCTGCATCCCGGTTTTGTTATAACAGATCTTTCAAACATTTTTGACTCAATATCCACTGTTTTGACGGTCCACGTAGAACAAACTTCCCACGTCTATGACCACCACACGAAAACATTCTTTGCCAAGTGTGCTGTTGCAGGTTACTTTCTGATGATGATGATGATGCGATGATAAAGAGTTTTGAAATGTGGTGCACAGACTATGATATAACGACTGTAAGGGCTTAACAACTTCAATTGTCTGCCCCAGTTCCTCTTAACCATCCCTCTTTCATACCTTTCAGCAAGCTTCAACAGTCAGACAGCACAAGCAGAGTGAAGAGAAGGAGGAGAAACCCGGAAGACAGCACCGGGAAAGGGACGTCTAGGGCAGTGGGGACAGGGAGAGGGAGACAACAGCATTGTCTTGGGAACAGGGATAAAAAAAAAAAGGGGGAGGTAGATGACGGTGCTGATTGCAGAAGGCAGAGGGGGGAACATTATAAAGCATGTACATTAGTGGGTGAGAAAGAGAGAATGTTTTTGGCAGACGTTTGGAACAATGTGGGCAGGGGCTGAGGGTGTTATGAGGACCATTGAGGAAACAAAGAATTGTGGGAACGTGCGCTAGGGATACAACGTCGGTGGGAAGGGGGGGGGGGGGGGGAGTTAGAGAACTATGGTGTTGTTTAACAGACTAATAGTTTCAAGATACCAGGTAGGTTCAGAAAAAAAAGGACAGAAGTCAGGGTGTACAAAAAAAAAAAAAGTTTGAGACAAGTGGGAGTGTTTGAGCGAGCTAACGTGGTACGTAAGTAGTGAAGGGGGTGGCAGTGTAGATAGACCCAGGGCAGGTAGATAGAGAGTAAAATGGAAGGCTCGGTGGACACTGTGTGGAGGGGTGAAGGTAAAGCTGGGCAAAATATTAAAGGTAATATAGTAGACAGACGTGATTTACATGAGCTTAGAAGTGTGAAAGAGACTTCAATTACTAACATGACTGGTACGAAGTTAATCAGGGATAGTGTGAGTGTTTACAGTCACTTATGCTGCTCTCGAAGGCTTCCCTTACACTTGAGAAATGCTACTGAAAATGACAGGACCTACTTTGCTTAAAACAGAAACAAACTGTCCAATCAAAACCAAACTAAGAACTGTCTGTAGCTATTTTATCATCAGTCTAAGAACTTTTTTATGGGGACTTTTGGGAACGCATTGTGTGTAAGCGAACAAATGTCGAACACGTCGGGGAGGGAGTTGCATTGGAGATAGATGAAGGGCTACTGGAGGTGGAGAATGACATCAGAAAGGTTGGAGGGTGCTCTCTGTGTGTGTGTTGAGGGGGCTAGGGGGAGAGTGTTAGTGTTAGAGGTAACGTTGGGGACTAATGCGTTTTAGATGAGCGTAGAATTGTGAAACGGGAGAGACATTCTTGCTAACATCACTGATATGGCGTTAACTCACTCAGTACGGCCAGTCTTCTCTTCTCCTCTACACAGATCCCTCGGACGTCCAGTGGGTGTCTGAATGACCCAACCTTTAGATTCCGTCGTCAGAACTGTGGTATTCTTTGTCAACATTCACCTCTTCAGTATAAGAGCCTTCCGCTTGCAATATTTTGATGATGGTAATTGGGGTGAAACGCTGTTGACGTCGTCTCTTTCGCCGTTCGTATGGAGAGAGTTAATCAGGGACTGTGTGGGTTTTTACAATCTGCTGTGCTATTTTCAGGCTCTGTTGCACTTTAGATATGCTGCCACAGCACTACATATATTTTCAGAGCACAGGAACAAGCACATTTCCTTTCTTCGAATTCAGAACCCTCTGCGTCCGTCTCTGATAAGGGTTGATTTTGATTTGATTTGATTTGATATGAATATTTATATAGCGCCTATCCTCGGTCGGACACCGAGCTCTAAGCGCTTTACAAACACGGGGTCATTTGCACAACAGGCTGCCTACCTGGGTAGAGCCGACTGACGGCTGCCACTGGACGATCATCATTTCTATGCTGTGTCATTCTACCAGATTTCAGGCAGACACGCATATATTTCACTCGGACAGAAATGTAACAGTTTGCGTGTATGACCGTTTTGTTTAAACGTATAAGTTAACTCACTCAGTACGGCCAGTCCTCTCTTCTCCTCTACACAGACCCCTCGGATGTCCAGTGGGTGTCTGAATGACCCAACCTTTAGCTTCCGTCGTCAGAATTGTGGTATTCTTTGTCAACATTCACCTCTTCAGTATAAGAGCCTTCCGCTTGCACTATTTTGATGATGGTAATTGGGGTGAAACACTGTTAACGTCGTCTCTTTCGCCGTTCGTATGGAGAGAGTTAAGAAACTTTCAGCGTAAGGTTCTCCATTTTGAAGGCCCCCGTGGAACGAACGTTTCACGTCTTTGATCAGCACAGACATATTCTTTGCCCAGTCAGGTGTGCCCTGGCAGGCTGGTCACGTGTTGAGGCCACGTGACATTCCACCTGTTATCAGAATTCAAAATTCTTTAACGCAATAACATGGTAAATACGACACTTATAAGGAATTAGACATGACATAATGAAAAAAAATACCCAAACAGTTTTCACTCTGAATTACATTTGTAGAGATAATTATGTCGGCATTGTTTCATCGCACGCTATGTAAGTTATTTGTTCATTTATGTCTCCATTACACTTTTTGTTGGACAATCTATGAATATTCTATGCAATTACAATTACAAGAGAAAGAGACAGAGAGAGAGGGGGGGAGAGCGGGAGGGAGAGAGGAATGAAGAGAGAGAGAGAGAGAGAGAGAGAGAGAGAGAGAGAATACGAATACGAATACGAATACGAATACGAATACGAATACGAATACGAATAGTTTATTCAGCAAAGGCCTTCGCTCTGTGTGAAAGAGTGTGTACAGTGTACAGATGTCTTCAATCGTATAATCATCATTGTTTTATTTCAGCCCTATTGATCTTATCTGAACACTGTTTTACTCACAAAGACACAAGGTTAGGCATAGAATCAGCATTTGTAGAGGACATCAGTGACCTAAATATAAATACAATTTGGCTCTTAGTAAAGGCAATGGAGAGAGTGAAAGAGAAAAAGAGACAGAGAAAGAGAAAAAGAAACACACACACACACACACACACACACACACACACACACACACACACACACACACACACACACACACACACACACACACACACACACACACACACACACACACACACACACACACACAGATGGACATTGAGAGGCAGAAAGAGACAGAGATGTCAATTTGCAGTCAATGTTACGTTACTTGATTCGGTGTCTGAGACACGAAAGTGGTACAGGGTACAGTTGACCAACCAACCAGAAGTAACCTGGTTGTGCGTGCGTGCGTGCTTGTGTGTGTGTGCGTGCGTGCGTGCGTGCGTGTGTGTGTGTGTGTGTGTGTGTGTGTGTGTGTGTGCGTGTGTGTGTGTGTGTGTGCGTGCGTGCGTGCGTGCGTGCGTGCGTGCGTGTGTGTGCGTGTGTGTGTGTGTGTGTGTGTGTGTGTGTGTGTGCGTGTGTGTGTGTGTGTGTGTGTGTGTGTGATGCTGTGTACGAGGCAGACCCGGATGAGCATGAAGCAGAGATGGTGAAGACAAAGACCAATCGACGGTAAGAAACAGAGTGAGAAAGAGATGTATAGAGACAGATTAACAGAGAAACACACACAGAGAAAGAGATTACAGAGATAGAGTAACAGAGAAAAACACAGAGAGAAAGAGATGTACAGAGATAGAGTAACAGAGAAACAGAGACAGAAAGAGATAAGTAGAGACAGAGTAACGGAGAAACACACAGAGAGAAAGAGATGTATACAGACAGAGTAACAGAGAAACACACACAGAGAAAGAGATTATAGAGAAAGAGTAACAGAGAAACACGCAGAGAAAGAGATGCATAGAGACAAAGTAACAGAGAAACACAGACAGAAAGAGATATGTAGAGACAGAGTAACGGAGAAACACACAGAGAGAGATGTATAGAGACAGAGTAACAGAGAAACACACACAGAGAAAGAGATTATAGAGACAGAGTGACAGAGAAAAACAGAGAGAGAAAGAGATGTACAGAGACAGAGTAACAGAGAAACACAGACAGAAAGAGATATGTAGAGACAGAGTAACGGAGAAACACACAGAGAGAAAGAGATGTATAGAGACAGAGTAACGGAGAAACACACAGAGAGAAAGATATATGTAGAGACAGAGTAACAGAGAAACACAGAGAGAAAGAGATAAGTAGAGACAGAGTAACGGAGAAACACACAGAGAGAAAGAGATGTATAGAGACAGCGTAACAGAGAAACACACAGAGAAAGAAGTGTATAGAGACAGAGTAGCAGAGAAACACACACGCAGAGAGAAAAAGATGTATAGAGACAAAGTAACAGAGAAACACACAGACAGAAAGAGATGTATAGAGACAGAGTAACAGAGAAACACAGAGAGAAAGATATGTAGAGACAGAGTAACAGAGAAAAACACAGAGAAAGAGATGTATTGAGACAGAGTAACAGAGAAACACAGAGAGAAAGAGATATGTAGAGACAGAGTAACGGAGAAACACACAGATAGAAAGAGATGTATAGAGACAGAGTAACAGAGAAAAACACAGAGAAAGAGATGTATAGAGACAGAGTAACAGAGAAACACACAGAGAAAGAGATGTATAGAGACAGAGTAACAGAGAAACACACAGAGAAAGAGATGTACGGAGACAGAGTAACAGAGAAACACGCAGAGAGAAAAAGATGTATAGAGACAAAGTAACAGAGAAACACAGACAGAAAGAGGTATATAGAGACAAAGTAACAGAGAAACACACACAGAGAAAGAGATGTATAGAGACAGAGTGACAGAGAAAAACAGAGAGAGAAAGAGATGTACAGAGACAGAGTAACAGAGAAACACAGACAGAAAGAGATATGTAGAGACAGAGCAACGGAGAAACACACAAAGAGAAAGAGATGTATAGAGACAGAGTAACAGAGAAAAACACAGAGAAAGAGATGTATAGAGACAGAGTAACAGAGAAACACACAGAGAAAGAGATGTATAGAGACAGAGTAACAGAGAAACACACAGAGAAAGAGATGTATAGAGACAGAGTAACAGAGAAACACACAGAGAAAGAGATGTATAGAGACAGAGTAACAGAGAAACACGCAGAGAGAAAGAGATGTATAGAGACAAAGTAACAGAGAAACACAGACAGAAAGAGGTATATAGAAACAGAGTAACAGAGAAACACAGAGAGAAAGAGATATGTAGAGACAGAGTAACGGAGAAACACACAGAGAGAAAGATATACATAGAGACAGAGTAACAGAGAAATACAGGGGAAAAGAGATATGTAGAGACAGAGTAACAGAGAGAAACACATAGAGAGAAAGAGATATATAGAGAAAGAGTAACACAGAGAAATATATAGAGAAAAAGAGATATTGAGACAGAGTAACAGAGGGAGAGAGAGAGAGAGAAACATACAGAGAGAAACAGAGACAGAGATAGAGAAAGAGAAACTCATACAGACACAGATGAGAAATTCAACAAAGAGAAACAGTTAAGACCTTAGCATCAAAGCCCAAACGCACGGCCTTCGCGATCGACTCGGCTATAAATAAACAAGGCAATGTGATTTGATAATTCGCCAAGGGGAATATCGCGACATGGGGGTCTATTAACCTTGCACCTCCCTCCGCGCCCGGCAAAATGCATGCAAATATCCACCTCTGCAGTGCAGGGAGCAACTCTTCCTTGGAGACTGCTAACTTAGCCGTATTTTTCACTTTCGTGAGCCTGGAATATGGATACAGAAGACAAAAAAACCAACAAACAGACAGAAAGCAGTGAGTAAGATGAAGTGCCAGTTTCCAACATTTTTTTTTCATTTTTTTTTTTTTTATACATCCTGGCTAAGTGCTGATGCTCGTGTGTTGCACGAGATGAGCTTAGGAGAGAGAGAGAGAGAGAGTGAGCGAAAGAGAAAGAGAAGAGAGGGAAAGAAAGAGAAAGAGATTCAGAGAGGAGAGAGAGAGAGAGAGAGAGAGAGAGAGAGAGAGAGAGAGATTAAGAGCGGGAGATGTTAAGAGAGAGAGACACAGAGAGAGAGAGAGACGGAGAGATTAAGAGAGAGAGAAGGAGATTAAGAGAAAGAGAAAGAGATTAAGAGAGAGAGAAAGAAAGAGAAAGAGATTAAGAGAGAGAGAAAGAAAGAGAAAGAGATTAAGAGATAGAGAACACTGAACACTTTAATGTCAATAGCTTTACAGCCCTAATGACATGGGGGTTCATAATACAAATAACAACATGCATCAATAGTAATAATATTGATGAAAACCAAAACCAAAACGAAATCAATCAATCTGTGCAACAAAGTGCAGTTCGACCATCCATTCAAAGTAATGGCATGTAGTGAGAAATAAAAACAAAAACATATATAAATGTATAACATAAATATTTTCCATATGAGAGTGACAACACAGATTTCACTTTTCACAATGAGCAACACCTGATACTATTTTATTATTGTTGAGTTTTTTTTCGTCGCATGTTATTCGCTTCTGCAATATATTTTGCAAGTGACTGTAGTGAAGTTTCCTGATTTAAATTAAGCACTCCAAAAATATCTTCATACTTTGCTGAATTTGTTTTAAATACAACACATTTTTCTCGAATATCGTCATAAGCTTTACAACTAAACAAAAAATGTAACTCATCCTCCCTTGAATGACCGCACATCGGACAAGGGGAGAGTAACGAGGGCTCAGTCTGAAACCACTTTTCATAAGCATTCAAACCAATCGTTCTCGTTCTAAATCTGGCGAGACTTGTTCGGTGCCACTTGTTTGTCACGACTGTGATATATTTTTCTGTTTGAAATATACTTTTAAAACTATAAAACCATCTATATTTCTCAGTGCTTTCCATTTTACAGTGCCAATTCTGTTTATATGAAGCAATTAGCCTATCTTTGAATTCTGAAACAAATCCTTCTACACATCCAACTCCCTGACACATCCACACAATCCCAAATCCATTTACAGTTAATGTCTTCTTTACAAAATATACCCAGTTTTCCTTCCCTCTCTCATGTTCATTTACTAACATTTCATACGCCTGCTTACATAATCTCGATGTGGGTAGCCTTATTAATTTTAACCAATATTTTATACATTTCACACATGATTTAATGTATAATGGGTATCTACCACTTTCTCCATATAATACAGTATTTGAAGCATGTAATGGAACATTTAAAAAACGTTTAATAGCTAATGTATGTACTTTTTCTAAATCTTTGTTATCAGAAAGTCCCCAAATTTCGGCACTGTATTAAGAGATAGAGAGAGAGAAAGAGAAAGGGATTAAGAGAGACAGAAACAGAAACAGAGAGACACAGATACAAAGACAGAGAGACAGATATACATATACAGAGTGAAACTGACAGAGACAAAGCGACTCCATTTCAAGCGAAAGCCATAAATCAAGAATACTACTCTCATGGCCCGACGTTTTCTTGTCTTGTCTTTTTTTTTTACCATCCCGTCTTTTTACTGTGTGATGTGAGATCACATTCGCAACGTGCACTCACGCACCACTGGAATGTCATTCGAGAACGCCATGGAAGCTTTTATTGACCATGATAACGCATAATATTATCTTTGCTAAACTTGCTGCTGAAGTGTTTGATAGTTTATCAAACTGTGAGGAAGAACCTATCATGTCAATCGTTTCTTCTTCTTTTTTTTCATTTCTTTTCTTTCTCGCAATGATGCTTATTGCCCAACTCACCATTTCTTTTGTGTGTGTGTTTTTTTTTTTTTTTTTTTTATACATACAATGTTTCTATGATTATGTGATCATTCCGCATGTAAACCCACACCATTAACGGTGTTTTTTTTCGATATTTTTTTTTCCTTTATTCCTTGACTTGCCAGGCAGAATCGTTTAACTGTCACCACTAATCCTGTGTATGGTCTGGAGGTCTGGAATCGCGTTCCGGTTCCAAGGACTTTAATCCCCCCCACTTCTTGTTTTTCATGCGTTACCAGCTCTTGAGGTGAGTTATGTTGGGGGTGAGACGAAGGGGTGGGGGTGGGGGGGGGGGCAGTTTCCTTTAAATGTAGGCAGGGAGTAACCACTAAAGTGTGTTCTACTTTTTTTTTTTCTCTTACATTTGATATATGTTTTGCCCCAGTGCCGTACAGCTCTCCAAAGCCTCGTGGATCCGGTTTTATATTTGTGATGTTTTGTGCCTGTGTGCGCCCACGTTCTCGTTTATTTTTGTGTTAACTCACTCAGTACGGCCAGTCCTCTCTTCTCCTCTACACAGACCCCTCGGATGTCCAGTGGGTGTCTCAATGACCCAAACTTTAGCTTCCGTCGTCAGAAAAGTGGTATTCTTTGTCAACATTCACCTCTTCAGTATAAGAGCCTTCCGCTTGCAATATTTTGATGATGGTAATTGGGGTGAAACGCTGTTAACGTCGTCTCTTTCGCCGTTCGTATGGAGAGAGTTAATTAATGAAGACAAGATTTCTTCTGTAAATGAGACATTCTACAGTACGTGTGTGTGTGCATGTAGCGAAACCCATATGTGTCTGCCATAGGATGTGAATCCTGTCGTTGGTGGCAATATCCACAATGTTTTTTACCCCTTCAAGACGGAATGAGCAGTGTTCACAGCAAGGCATGTACGTTCACTCTGCCAGTCACACCGAGGACTGGAGGGGAAGAAATGTGGACACAGCCTCGTTGCTTTCTCCTACTCGACTTTGTATCGGAGTCTGCTTACAGCTCCGGATAGTGTTCGGACGCCACGCTTGCAGTCTCCCTGGGTGCCTGTGGTCCCCCCTGGAGTGTGCAATCTTCCCGAGTGTCTGCCGCTTCTCCGGGGTGTGCTGTCTGAGTGTCTCAGCGCAGTGTGGGATGTGGGGTGTGGGGTAGGGGGTGTGGGGGTGTGGGGTAGGGGGTGTGGGGTGTGCGGTGTGGGGTATGGGGTGTGAGGTATGGGGTGTGAGGTGTGGGGTAGGGGGTGTGGGGGTGTGAGGTAGGGGGTGTGGGGTGTGCGGTGTGAGGTAGGGGGTGTGAGGTAGGGGGTATGGGGTATGGGGTGTGGGGTATGTGGTGTGGGGTGTGAGGTATGGGGTGTGAGGTAGGGGGTATGGGGTATGGGGTGTGGGGTATGGGGTATGGGGTGTGAGGTAGGGGGTATGGGGTGTGAGGTAGGGGGTGTGGGGTGTGAGGTAGGGGGTGTGGGGTATGGGGTGCGGGGTGTGTGGTATGGGGTGTGTGGTAGGGGGTGTGGGGTAGGGGGTGTGGGGTGTGGGGTGTGGGGTAGGGGGTGTGGGGTATGGGGTGTGGGGTGTGGGGTAGGGGGTGTGGGGTGTGGGGTAGGGGGTGTGGGGTAGGGGGTGTGGGGTGTGGGGTGTGGGGTACGGGGTGTGGGGTGTGAGGTATGGGGTGTGGGGTATGGGGTGTGGGGTACGGGGTGTGGGGTAGGGGGTATGGGGTGTGAGGTATGGGGTGTGGGGTGTGGGGTAGGGGGTGTGGGGTGTGAGGTATGGGGTGTGGGGTATGGGGTGTGGGGTATGGGGTGTGGGGTATGGGGTGTGGAGTGTGGGGTAGGGGGTATGGGGTGTGAGGTAGGGGGTATGGGGTGTGGGGTATGGGGTATGGGGTGTGAGGTAGGGGGTATGGGGTGTGGGGTGTGAGGTAGGGGGTATGGGGTGTGAGGTAGGGGGTATGGGGTGTGGGTGGGGTGTGAGGTAGGGGGTATGGGGTGTGAGGTAGGGGGTGTGGGGTGTGAGGTAGGGGGTATGGGGTGTGAGGTATGGGGTGTGGGGTATGGGGTGCGGGGTGTGAGGTAGGGGGTATGGGGTGTGGGGTGTGAGGTAGGGGGTATGGGGTGTGAGGTAGGGGGTGTGGGGTGTGAGGTAGGGGGTATGGGGTGTGAGGTATGGGGTGTGGGGTATGGGGTGCGGGGTGTGTGGTATGGGGTGTGGGGTAGGGGGTGTGGGGTGTGGGGTAGGGGGTGTGGGGTGTGAGGTATGGGGTGTGGGGTGTGGGGTATGGGGTGTGGGGTGTGGGGTATGGGGTGTGGGGTGTGGGGTAGGGGGTATGGGGTGTGAGGTATGGGGTGTGAGGTAGGGGGTTAGGGGTATGGGGTGTGGGGTGTGAGGTAGGGGGTATGGGGTATGGGGTGTGAGGTATGGGGTATGGTGTGTGGGGTGTGGGGTAGGGGGTATGGTGTGTGGGGTGTGAGGTAGGGGGTATGGTGTGTGGGGTGTGAGGTATGGGGTATGGGGTGTGGGGTGTGGGGTGTGAGGTAGGGGGTATGGTGTGTGGGGTGTGAGGTAGGGGGTATGGGGTGTGGGGTGTGAAGTAGGGGGTATGGGGTATGGGGTGTGGGGTATGGGGTGTGAGGTAGGGGGTATGGGGTATGGTGTGTGGGGTGTGGGGTAGGGGGTGTGGGGCGTGAGGTAGGGGGTATGGGGTGTGTGGTATGGGGTGTGGGGTATGGGGTATGGGGTGTGGGGTAGGGGGTGTGCGGTAGGGGGTATGGGGTGTGGTGTGTGGGGTGTGAGGTAGGGGGTATGGTGTGTGGGGTGTGAGGTAGGGGGTATGGGGTGTGGGGTGTGAAGTAGGGGGTATGGGGTATGGGGTGTGGGGTATGGGGTGTGAGGTAGGGGGTATGGGGTATGGTGTGTGGGGTGTGGGGTAGGGGGTGTGGGGCGTGAGGTAGGGGGTGTGCGGTAGGTGGTATGGGGTGTGGGGTGTGGGGTATGGGGTGTGGGGTAGGGGGTGTGCGGTAGGGGGTATGGGGTGTGGGGTGTGGGGTATGGGGTGTGGGGTATGGGGTGTAGGGTAGGGGGTGTGGGTAGGGAGTGTGGGGTATTTGTATTTGTATTTGTATTTCTTTTTATCACAGCAGATTTCTCTGTGTGAAATTCGGGCTGCTCTCCCCAGGGAGAGGGCGTCGCTGTTAGCGCCACCCATTTTTTTGTATTTTTTTCCTGCGTGCAGTTTTATTTGTTTTTCCTATCGATGTGGATTTTTCTACAGAATTTTGCCAGGAACAATCCTTTTGTTGCCGTGGGTTCTTTTACGTGCGCTAAGTGCATGCTGCACACGGGGACCTCGGTTTATCGTCTCATCCGAATGACTAGCGTCCAGACCACCACTCAAGGTCTAGTGGAGGGGGAGAAAATATCGGCGGCTGAGCCGTGATTCGAACCTGCGCGCTCAGATTCTCTCGTTTCCTAGGCGGACGCGTTACCTCTAGGCCATCACTCAACTCTACTCATTCCGTCTTGAAGGGGGGAAAATGTGGATATTGCCCCAGCGTCTTGGTGGTTCATCCGTGCCTTGCACCATAGTGCACGGGACTAACGTGGACCGAAACATGTACGGCAGAGGAAACGCCTGTGTTTATGTGTGAGCGCAGTGCACAAGAGGCGTGAATGTGTGAGTTCGATTAATTTTTCCGGTTTTTTTTTTTGGTTTTTTTTTGTTTTTTGTTCTTCCATTGTTATGACAGCGGTGTTATAGGCGATGTCCACAGTTCTTCCTCTCCACTTTCCTGCATGACTGACGGTGTGAACGTGCACACCTCTTTGTGAATGCTACTCATTCCGTCTTAAGGGAGGGAATTGGTGATATCGCCGGGGTAAGAAAGGTTGAGAGGGGGGGGGGGGGGGGGGGTTAAAATAAGATAGTAGTTTTGGGCCTCACCACTGTCCTCAGCATGTCCGTGTGAGTGCGTCCAGTTTGCAAATTTCCTGGTGTTGACCTAGCTGTTTATTGAGCGTGTGAAGATTGGTAGATAACCCATTCCCCCAACCTCCTACCCCCCACCCGCTCTTTTATTTTTAAGATTGCGCGGGGGGCCGGCCCTGGGTTGTTGGTGATTCCTCAATCTGTTCCAGTCACGTGACAGAATATACTTTTGTTATCTTTCCTTCTCTTTTCTTTATTTTCTGTCGCTATTACTTCCCATGACTTCCCCTTTGGCAAAAAAACACACAAACAAACAAACAAAAAAAAACACAAAAAAACACACACACCAAAAACACCCCCCGCCCCCCAAAAAATCAAAAACAACAAAAAACAAAAAAACAAAACAAACAAACAACAAAAAACCCAGAACAAATTCATACACAATTCTATGTCTGTGTGTTTTCGTATTCATAGACAATTTCCTTGCCTGGCTGAGTTCCTGTGGTCCGAACCATAACGTACTACCGCTCTATTATTCATCGTCATTTTCGGCACCAACGTGCGACAGTCCGCACTGTGCACGCTGCTGAGTCTCCCTGCTTGAGGTCAAATCCGACGGTATTCACGTGTATCCGAAACGAATCATCGATCCACACCTTTAGCAAATGAACCATTTTCTGACCACAGCCTTGTGATCTTCCGATATTGAACTTCATGATTTTTTTTTCTTTATTGATGTTTATGTTGTTAATTGCCGTTACACAGATAGTTTCGAATTTTTTATTCCATTATTCTAGTTTATCTCTCTTTTTTTCTGTATAGCCCACTGTAACCACCATCTCCAATCCCAAATTACACACACACACACACACACACACACACACACACACAAAACGTCTGATATCACTCAAAGTGAAAAGACGTTAAATTAAAGAAAGAACACACACACGCACAGACACACACACGCACACACATACACACACACGTCCACGCAAACATAACGGACTACTTGGAAAGTCGTAATTACTATTCATATAGGGACTTAGCAACAATAGCAACACCCCCCCCCCCCCTAATTATTTTACACTACAACATTGCGCATCAACACTGAAGCGTCAGAAATCGACAGCAGTTCCCTCCTTGTCCTATCACGACCTCAGTAGGAAGATTAACTTCCATGTAACACTCGTTGATCCTTCCCACAAGTCATTTGAAATCACCATTTGTCTCCACTACTGTTCAGGCCTCACGCTTACCAACATTAAATTTATCATTAGCTCCCAAAGTTTCGCTGGTCGTTTCTCCCCATCTCTCTCCCTCCCACTCTACATTTTTGTGTGTTTTTCACTGGTGGTTTTTGTTTTGCAATCTGACTCTTTGTACCGATGCTGCTTGAACCCAATGTCAAGGGTCTTCTGTACGTTTTCCATGCTATTACAAAATACAACTACAGAAAACCAGACTAGAAATGTAGTTGTCCGAACTTATTAGATTCCAATAAGTTTAAAAATGCATAAATGGACAAACACAACATTTGCTTTGCAGTATAAAAACAGAGAACCAACCACTTGTACTTGAGGGATGGTATATTTGTGTCCTATCTACATGTATCTCACATGGATGTTTCTCCCAAGGACAAATCATCTATTTCATTTTAGTCGCCAGTTTGTACACACGGTACTACTTATCTTCTGTTCTGCCCCAATCACAAACTCGGAGAAACGAAACGGACAACCAACCCTCATACATTATGCCAAAACACTGTGCAAATGGACACACTCGGACTTTAACTCATCTCCATACACACACACAGACACACTCACCCCAACACCCTCAAAAGAACTTCGCAACGGAGGCCAACATGAAATGAAGGCAAATACAAGACAAAGCTAAAGTTGTCATTCACAAACACCGAGGGCTGGAGGAAAGAGACGCCCCACTAGTGGTTCCCTTTCAATAAGTTGTGTTTGGACTGGTTGTGTTGAAAGCGTTTGTGTGTGTGTGTGTAAGCCTTTTTTTAATGTATGTAAATTTAGTTTGTAGTTTATTATTTTTTTAGCTACCTTTTTTTTTTTCATTAGTTATTTATTTATTTTTTATTCATTTGTTATTCTCTATATATTTTTTTTATCTCTCACACACTAACGCTACCGCTCACACCTCAATACATACCAAGCAGGACGCTCACACTACAAACTGAAATGGTCTACCACTTTTTGACCAAACAGCATCTTTCTTGAGAAAAGTCGGGTTTGTGCCACTGAAGCGGTCGATACATTGATAGACAGCATTCTTAAATATTTCATTTTCTGTACGAAGTGAATCTAACATTCACTTTTGATAAGCAAACACCTTTTGGTTGCAGTGGGATTCTTTCGTTCCTATGTTTGGAAAATGCTGGAGGCAAGAATAAAGAAACTCGCGTAACTTAAAGTTTCTGAACTTTCGGAAATTCAACGTCGATTGATGTAGGCTATAAGATGCAGTTTTTTTTCAAATTGTCATTTTGAAGTTTTTTTCCACTGGCAATGCGTTAGAAAAAGGTATTCGTGGCATATTTCTTCTTTGCTATGGTGTTCAGTATACCTCAGTATTGGTTGATTTTGGCCGCTACCTGCGCGTTTACTGCTTGACCCAAGGTCAGTATTCACATACCATAGAGTCTTTC
Source organism: Babylonia areolata (assembly GCF_041734735.1). NCBI lineage: Eukaryota > Metazoa > Mollusca > Gastropoda > Neogastropoda > Buccinidae > Babylonia > Babylonia areolata. The sequence goes on along the minus strand of NC_134897.1, from coordinate 27,712,826 downwards.
AGTCACAATAGTTGTTGGTTTTTATTCACGTGTTGTGTCTGACGATTCACTTGGTAGTTTTATATCATACTCTACTCCAATAACTCATTCATTGAAGTGTGTTGTGTGAACTTTGATTAGAAGTATGTTTGTTGTCTTTTCATGATGTCATTTCAGGTTTTGCTTTTCTTGTCATCTGTCTGTCTGTCTGTCCGTCTATTTCAAAATACAAGTCTGCAGGAAAGGCCAGTGACTGGAGACGATGCGTTATGTCTCGCGCAAAGCTTCAGTCTCCGTTTCCCAAAAAGGTGTCGCTACGTTCGGACAAATCCATATACGCGACACCACATCTGCTAGGCAGATGCCTGACAGCAGCCTAACCCAACGCGCTTGTCAGGCCTTGAGTGCATGCTTGTATATTTGTGTACCTATCAGAGTGGATTTCTTCTTACATAATTTTTTTCCCAAGGACAACACTGTCCATGCTATGGGTTCTTTTTCAGTGCGCCAAGTGCGTGCTGCACACGGGGACCTCAAGCTTATCGTTTCATCCGTATGACTAGACACCCAGTTTGATTTTCTAGTCAAACTTCGGAGAAAGGGCGAAAGCGGGATTCGAACCCAGACCCTCAAGGTCTTTGTATTGCCAGATGAGACATGGATGCAAATATGT
>NC_134897.1:27689674-27707174 GCF_041734735.1 Babylonia areolata | reverse complement strand
ATGGCATGAAACCAGCTGAGCACTCGGCTACATAATTATATGAAGTTACCGCTTCGCGCTGTACTGACGCGAGTAGCAAAATGGCTGATTGAACACTTCCGTTGGCTTCAGTTAGCAAATGGGGCTCAAAGAAGGCATGCGCTGTCCATGTATTTTTAGAACAGTGATACAAGGGGCGGAGGGACAGATGTGTGTAGCTAGAGGGGAACACCACCAACAACATTCACAATGCTGTTTATAGAAGCAATAGCCTGAGGCCTTTGTTTTCTTTTGTCTTCTTGTTCCCCTACCACATCCAAAGCATCTCTTGGGAGTGTGCAGAGGAAGATCATTGTGGGATGTGGTTGCAGGCATCGACATAATGCGATTGGTGACAAGAAGATCATGACACAGAAGAAGAAGGAGGTGGAAAAAGAGGGGGATAAGGGAGTGAAGAGGAAGAACAATCTGAAGAAGAGGAAGAAGAAGGAAGAAGAAACAGGAGGAGCAGGAAATGCAGAGAAGAAGAAGAAGAAAAACTGGACAAGAAAATGAAAAGACAGACAGACAGACCCAAACACAGACACACAGACACACAGACACACACACACACATGCACACATTTACACACACACACACATATGTATGCACACACACACACACACACACACACACACACACACAGAGGGACACATAGACGGAAACTGACTGACAAAGTTAGAGAGGAGAGAGAAAGAAGGCTTTGGGTTTTTTTGTATAAACTTGTCTATTGTTTCTCAGCCACATTTCGAACACACACACACACACACACACACACACACACACACACACACACACACACACACACACACACACAATCCAGTTTTATTCACTGATACTGCACGCGGCTTTGATGGAGGAGGAATTACAGGCAGATCGTTCGCTGTCCTGTTTCCCGTCCCCAGGGAATAACATGACGAAACGGAGGGGTGGAGGAAGAGGGAGTGGGGGAAGGGTGGAGGGGGTGGGATGGGGGTGGGGGGTGGGGGAGGGAGTCACGAACAACAACCTTCACCAAGGTGTTTATCGAAGCATTAATAGCCTGAGGCTTTTATTTATTTATTTTTTTTTTTTTCTGTTTTCGTTTCGCTTTGCCTTTTGTGTACCACCCGCCCGCTCCCCGCCCCCCTCCCCCATGCCCCCCCCACCCACCCACCCACACCCACACACCTCCTGGGATATTTTGGCAGCCTGTTGAGGGAGATGTTTGTGGGGTGTGGTTGCAGACATTGACATAATGCGATTGATGACAAGAAGATCATGACATGGCTGTGGAAGGGAGAGGGGGGGGGGAGAGGAGGAGAAGAAGAAGGAAGATGAGAAGAAGAAGAAGAAGAAGAAGAAGAAAAACAAGAAGAAAGAGGAGGAGGAGGAAGGCGACAAGAAGAAGAAGGAGAAGAAGGAGGAGGAGGAGGAAGATGAGAAGAAGAAGAAGAAGAAGAAAGAGGAGGAGGAGGAAGGCGACAAGAAGAAGAAGGAGAAGAAGGAGGAGGAGGAAGATGAGAAAAAGAAGAAGAAGGTGAAGTAGGAGGAGGAAGAAGAAGAAGGAGGAGGAGGAAGATGAGAAGAAGAAGAAGAAGAAAAAGGAGGAGGAGGAAGGCGACAGGAAGAAGAAGGAGAAGAAGAAGGAGGAGGAAGATGAGAAAAAGAAGAAGAAGGTGAAGTAGGAGGAGGAAGAAGAAGAAGGAGGAGGAGGAAGAAGAAGAAGGAGGAGGAGGAGAAGGAGAAGGCAGAAGAAGAAGAAGGAGGAGGAGGAGGAGGAGAAGGAGGGGGAAGATGAGAAGAAGAAGAAGAAGAAGAAGAAGAAGAAGAAAAAGAAGAAGAAGAAGAAGAAAGAGGAGGAGGTGGAGGAGGAGAACAATGCGCAGAAAAGGAAGAGGAGAACATAGATAGGAACAGAAGAGGGAGGAGAGAGGAGAAAAACAAAGAGCGAAGGCGGAGAATGGCAAACAGAAACAGAGCAACGTAGAAAGAGAGGAGAAAAACAAAGAGCGAAGGCGGAGAATGGCAAACAGAAACAGAGCAACGTAGAAAGAGAGGAGAAAAACAAAGAGCGAAGGCGGAGAATGGCAAACAGAAACAGAGCAACGTAGAAAGAGAGGAGATAAACAAAGAACGAAGGCGGAGAATGGCAAACAGAAACAGGGCAACATAGGAAGAGAAGAGAGAGAAAACAATTGTTTTTTCAGCCATCCTGTTGTATGTGAACCACATTTATAGCAACGAAAAAAATTTCATTCACAGGTACCGCAAGCGGATTGGGGTGGGGGTGGGGGTAGTGGTGGGGGTTGAAGGCCGGCAAACAGTTTTCTGTCCACTTTCCCCTCTCCAGGGAGGGACGGGACAAACCGGAAGGCAGGGATACAAGGGGCGGAGGGGGAAGAAGGTGGGTGTAGGAAGGGGAGAACACCAACAACAACAACATTCACAATGGTGTTCATGCAAAGCAACAGCTTCTTTTTTTCTGTTTTGTTTTGTGTCTGTTGTGTTTTCCCTTCCCATGGATATTTTGGGAGTATGTAGACGGAGTTAGTCATGGGATGTAGTTTCTCAGGGATCCACACGATCCGACTGAGGACAAGGAGATCATGTCAAAGAAGGAGGTGGTGGCCGGGAGGAGGGGGGGGAGAGAAAAGGAGGAAGGGAGAGGGAGTTGAAGAGGAACAAGAAGAACAACAATGACGCTGGTTAGAACAATAACAAGAAAGAAAAGGGCAGAAAATGGAATATGAAGACGGAGTAGAAGAAGAAGAAGGAGAAGGAGAACTAGAACAAGAACAAGAGGAACAAGAATAAGAAGAAGATGAACAAGAAACGAAAGATTATAATGTGAAGAAAGGGGAAGGAAGAAGGAATGGAAAGGAGGAGGAAAAGGGAGGGGGTAGGAGGAGAAAGAAAGAAAGAAGATGAAGAGAGAAGAAAGGGTGTAGAAAGGGAGGAAAAGGAGGGAGGTGAGAGCCAAAGAAAAGAAGAGGAAAAACGAGAAGATAAACTTTTGACATTTTGCATTCATTATCGGTTGTTTCACTTGTCAGTTTAACGACTTCTCTTTTACGAAGTCCTTTAAGTATTTTCCTGTAATTGTATTTAGAAATTTTTTTTCTTTTTTTGTTTTCAAATTTCGCCCACATTTCACCCTCATTTGCCCAGTTTCCTCCTTCTAACCGATAATACTCAAATGTATTCATAAATACTTTAACAAAATGTCTTCAATCACCGATTATGCGTGACGGGACATTAAACAAAATTCCTCCTCCAAAACTGGATGAGAAAATGGACGGAGAGACACAGACAGATAGATAATAGAGACAGACATGCATATAAACAGGCAGGTAAAGGCACAGAGAGGGACAGAAACAGAGAGCTGGTCTCTTGCCTCTCACCCACATTTCCGACAACAACAAAACTCCATCTTACTTACTGATACAGCAAGCTGATTTGAAGAAAGGAAGGAGTAGCTTAAGGCAGATCGTTTTCTGTCCAGTTTCCACCCCGTCCCCAGGGAAAGACAGGACGAAAGTGAAGGCAGGGGAGGGACAGAAAGGAAGGGGGGGTGGGGGGTGGGGGGGAGGTGGGTGAAGGCAGAGGGGAACACGAACACTCATGACTGAGTTTATGCAAACAACAGCCTGAGGCACAATTCTTTTCTTCGTTTCGTTTTTGCATGTTGTGTGTTTCCCTCCCCTGGATGGTTGATGTTGGAGTTGTTTTTCTGTGAGTCTGTAGAGGGGGTGTGGTCAGGGGGCATGTGGTTGCAGGCATTGACATAATGCGATTGATGCAGAGAAGATCATGTCAAACGAGAAGGACGATGAGGAGGAAAAGGAGGAACATGTGGAGGAGGAGAAGAAGAAGACGAAGAAAATAGAGGGAGAAAAAGAAAATGAAAGTAAGAAGGCGAGATGAGGAAGAAGAGGAAAAGGAGATGGAGGAGGAAGAGAACCACAAGAAAAAAAACAACAAAAACGAATAAGGGTATGCGATGTAAGAAGAAAAAGAAAAGTTGAAATTGAAGATACAAAAAATGAATGAGAAGAAACAACACCTAAAAATGAAGAAATGGAAAAAGAAACATGACAAAATTGGAAGGAAAAGAAACTCAAAGGACTTTAAAAATTAATGTAAACAGCATAGAGGAAGAACAGCAGAAGGAGGAGCAGAAGAAATGATGATGATGATGATGATGATGATGATGATGGTGATGGTGATGAGTAGGACAAGGAGGAAGATAGCAGCGATGGTGATGGTGATGATGATGATGATGGTGATGATGATGATGATGATGGTGATGGTGATGATGGTGATGGTGATGAGTAGGAAAAGGAGGAAGATAGCAGCGATGGTGATGAAAGCTAAAGTAAGCTACTAAAAGGAGAAGGAGGAATATACAAAAGGAACGATAAAGTTTGGAAGGACATGATTAAAACCAAAGATGAAGGAGGATTTTTTTTTAAATGTCCCGTCACACATATCTGTGATTGAAGACATCTTGTTAAAGCATTTATGAATACATTTATTATCGGTTAGAAGGGGCGGGAGATGTGAATGAATGGAGGGTTGGGGAAAACTGGGCAAATGAGGGTGAAATGAGGGTAAATCTGAAAAAAAGAAAAACAATTCTAAATACAATTACAGGAAATAAAATTACTTAAATGACTTTTTTTTTTTTTTTTTTTTTTTTTTGCTGCCCCATCATCTGCACCGTTTCAGTGGCATTTGCTGCCCCATCATCTGCACCGTTTCAGTGGCATTACTCCCACGCCGCTCATTTAGATTCCCCCATACACGGCCACACCCGGGTTCGTCCGTCGCAGTTCCAGCGTCGGCAGTCCACAGGGAACCATCGATGTTAGGTCGCCTGGAGGCCACACACCAGAGGAGACCCTGCACTGCTGCTGAGTCACTTCGGTGGTGTTCAGTGGTGCCTGTTCTGATTTTACGTACTTAGGACACCACCTACTTAGCCCCCTATTAACGACAATAATGGCTTAGTCGCGGAGCCAGACTGAGTGAGCGTCCCTCCCAGAGTGAAGACCGCCACCACGTCCCTCAAACAACAGCCCCCGACGAATCCGCCGATACTGACGACATTGACAGGACATTTACTTAAAGGACTTCGTAAAAGAGAAGTCGTTACACAGAAAAGCGAAACAACTGATAATGAATGCAAAAAAAAAAGTCAAACCTAAGATGAAAGGAAGGAACACAGACCAGTAAAAGACTGTATAGGTAATGGACCATTTCCATTGGAACCTTAGTATGACTCTGGCGTCATTCTCCGACCTTGTGTGGTGCCTTTACTATGAAGATAAGCGAATGGAGAGTATTCGTTCAGCCCACATTGAAGACTGCAAAAAAAACAAAAAACAAAAACACGCGTTATATTACTTCACGTGTACATTTACTATTTAGTAACTATCAACCATCAGTCATGTGGAATATGGGAGAAAAGCGGGATGAAATATTGCTACTTCTAACCCATCCACCGACGTATTTTGGACACACTTCTCTTCTCAATGTTCAAAACATTTAATTCAGTAGCAAAAAACTGGGGTCAAATAAAAAATACCAGCTAACAAATTTCTATTATTGTTAGCCATCCGCAAAAAAAAAAAAAAAAAAAATGTATAAGCCACTGAATACCCGTTAATCTCTGAAGGATTACGACGATCTGAATTTACCTGATCATGACAGGCTCTTGAACGAACACACACACACACACACACAAATAGAGAGGGAAAAAAATGTAACGGTTTGGAGAAAAAAGACACAAACAGAAGAGTGGCAAGACAAACTTCTAACAACTCCAAAGAATGGTGGACGTGTCTAGGGAATCCTTACAACAGCAACAAAGCAATATGCATGTTGCCCTTTGAGAACTGATTAGGCTTATGAGCCCTGGTATCTAACATAGTGATTGTCTCCGTGAAGCAGATCCAAAAAGAGCAGGGAACGGCTTCCTGCACGTGGTTGTAAAGAGAAACCCCGTCCTAATACAGCGTATTAGCTCAGCGTGAACAGAGGGAAAGCGTTTCGAAGAAAAGACAAAAGATGAAATATTGTTATCAAATATCAATATAAAAGCTTGAAACACACACACACACACACACACACACACACACACACACACACACACACAAAACAAACAAAAAAAAAACCCAAACCCACCAACAACCAACAACAGCAAAAGCGAATAAAAAAAAAATCAAAAAAAAAATCACCCATTCAATTTCTGCCCTCAGGATATGATATCCATGTTGTCGTTTAATCAGAACAATCGGATTATGTTCTCTTATTCTGCCTGTTACAAGAAAAGATATTCACGAATCTCCTGCTGAGTCATGTGGCGTTACCATATTAATTCTCAGCAGCTATTGCTGTAACATTATAGCGGCGTGTGCGAATGAACAGTGTGTGTGTGTGTGTGTGTGTGTGTGTGTGTGTGTGTGTGTGTGTGTGTGTGTGTGTGTGTGTGTGTGTGTGTGTGTGTGTGTGTGTGTGTGTGTGCGTGAAGACACACACACACGCACACACACGCACGCACGCACACACACACACAAAGAGAGAGAGAGAGAGAGAGATTCAAGATGATTCAAGATGATTTATTCATATAGGCCAAGGCCCCTAATGAAGGGGTATATGAACAGACAACAATGAAAAAGAAAGAAAAACAAAAACAAAAACATTCCACATAATACAACATACATAGAAAACTCGATATAACATGAGTTTCAAATGAAAACTAGCCTGGCAACAAAACAGTGTTAGAGAGAGAGAGAGAGAGAGAGAGACAGAGAGAGAGAGAGAGGGTGGGTAGTGGCCCCATCCAATTAATATTAGAAAGCGACGATCAACAAGTGGGAAGAAAGTTTGTGTTCGTGTTTGAATCTTTTACCAACATATAACAAGTAATATAGTTCATAGCGCGCGCACGCTTGTGTGTGTGTGTGTGTGTGTGTGTGTGTGTGTGTGTGTGTGTGTGTGTGTGTGTGTGTGTGTGTGTGTGTGTGTGTGTGTGTGTGTGTGTGTGTGTGTTTTCTTTGATTTAACGTCTTTTCACTTTGAATGATATTAGAAGTGTCATATGCGTGTGTGCATATTGGTGTGTGAGATGAGGCTGGGATGGAGTTTTAAGGGGGATGTGCAGAGAAAGGATAAACTACAATAGAGTAAGCAATTCATAAACATCTGTGAAACAGCAACTGAACAACAACAAAAGTAAAATCAAGTATCGGTAGATCCCATCACAGAAACAGTCATACTGGACCATGTAACAGGGATTCAGCAATTTCGAATAATAGCAATTGATTGGACATTATTTCTTTTATGCCTTGTTCTGAACATTTTTAACCTTACATGTATTCGGAAGTAACCTGACAATTCTTTGACACTGAAACAAAATATAATTTCGTGGGATCTGATTACCACAGACACAATAAACGTTTTTTTGCTAATCTTTGTGTTGAAAGCATTCAGTCTGATACGAGAAACCAGAGAGATTAACAGTTTATAATAGTACGATGGATGTGTGTGTGTGTGTGTGTGTGTGCGTGGTGCGTGTGTGTGTGTGTGTGTGTGTGTGTGTGTGTGCGCGCGTGCGCATTGTGCCTTATAAACCCTACGGTTTCACGAATGATTCTAGTCTATTCTAATCACATAAAAATTGCATACACACCCACACACTATACCTATCTATTCTGATCACATAAACATACACATACACACACACTATACCTACCTATTCTATTCTGATCACATAAACATACACGTACACACACTATACCTATCTATCAATCGATATACCTCTCTCTCTCTCTCTCTCTCTCTCTCTCTCTCTCTCTGTTTCTCTCTCTCTCTCTCTCAGAGAGCGGGGAGAGAAAGTGGGTAAAGGTGTGTCTGGGAAAAAGTCTTGTTGACATTTTATCTCCACACAGACAAAATTGATTCAATGCTGTCTTGATCTTGAAGAAAAAGACTGCAAATGGGTACACGCTATAAAGAGGACAATACGAGAAGGACAAAATTAGGAAAACATGTCTACAAGTGGCACAGAGAGAGAGAGAGAGAGAGAGAGAGAGAGAGAGAGAGAGAGACAGAGAGAGAGACAGAGAGACAGAGAGACAGAGACAGGTGGCACAGAGAGAGAGAGACAGAGAGAGAGAGCTGTGGTGTGGCAAAATCGTGAAGGCGTTGGTTGGATGTGTGATCCAGTGTTCCTCAGGGATCAGAGTTCAAAGCCCCGTTTCAGCCTGGTTTTCATGTCCGTGGGAAAGGCACTTGGCTCTAGTGTTCTCACTCCACCCAGGTGTCAATGGATGTGAACCTGACCACGATTGGGGAAGGTTAGAAAGGGGAAGGAGAGGACTGGGCCCCGCCTACCCGTGCCGAGCCCGGCCTGGACACCTTGAATATGAATTCACTGTCCAGGTTGCCATGAAAGGCTACGAGACGTTTAACCTCTAACCTTAACTGACGATTACAGTTAACGACGTTCCCTGTGACCAACAGTCCGCTTCACGCCCTGTCAAAAGAGTCTCCTTTCTTTGCTTCCTCCTCACTCATGTCCACAGCACCACTCCTGTCTACAGAGAAGTCATGTTGACAGAAAGGAGTGATCAGTGCTTCTCTTGTAAACTGAAATGTCTGATTTTCTGTGTGTGGACATGTCTGACCTCTGCTTAACTCTCTCCATTCCTTCATCATGTTTTAGCCGACGTGTAATCAAGAAGTACACGGGCATGACTGTCAGTTTGTTGACGCAGCAACTGGTAGCACCAAAACATTAATCCCTTGAAAATGTCGTCATCATGAGTACCACCTATCATGTCTCACTCTCAAACCTGTCAAGAGATACCAACCTGTACACATGACTTTACCAATGAGCTTCGTTCCAAGGAGTACTGTCACTGATCCCTATCAGACCCATGGGCATGCCACCTGTTGACAGAGGTGTCTTACTTGGGCGAGGGCTGAACAAAACCTCACTTGATAGAATTGATTATAATAAATCTGAAGCATTTTCTCCAAGCTTACTTTCTGTGACGTGTCATTTAACGTTTTCCTTTACACTGGGGAATTGTTTGTTTGTTTGTTTGTTTTGATATGCATTTTTGTATAATCACCTGAGCATACGAAGTGTTTGGATGCGCTTTGCTAATCATGATTTGTTCATAATTAACTGACAGCCATCCAAAGCACCATAGTAGAATCGGTTTGGTGATAGACTGCTTACTGATCCGGCGTTCACCAGTGATCAGGGTTCGTCGCTCTGTTTCGGTATGGTGCAGCATCCACGGGAATGGGGCTTTCCTCTGATTTTCCTCACTCCACCCAGATGTGAACGGAAATCTGACATCTGTCAGGGAAGGTTAAAAAGGCGGAAGGAGAGGACTGGGCCCTGCCTTCCTATGCCGAGCCCTGGACACAGTCGATGAAATGGGAGGTCCCGCCAGCAATAACAACGATGATGGTGGTTGTCCCTCGGTCTCAAGGAAGACATGACTGTGTAGCTATGTATGCACACAGGAGTGGCTCTGCAGACCAAGTCTGGATTTTCAGAGTAGTGAGAACACAGGGCACTGGATGTCTGCAGATGTTGCAGGGACAGACACTGCTCCGTGACGACGTTCTTTGGCTGCCTGAGCCTTGCTGCCACGTTACTCTTCAAGTCTGTTTGATGCTTTTCTTGTACGAGCGCGCTGCTGTACTCTGTCCTGTGCTGCGCTGACAGGTTTAACTCACTCAGTACGGCCAGTCCTCTCTTCTCCTCTACACAGATCCCTCGGATGTCCAGTGGGTGTCTGAATGACCCAACCTTTAGCTTCCGTCGTCAGAATTGTGGTATTCTTTGTCAACATTCACGTCTTCAGTATAAGAGCCTTCCGCTTGCAATATTTTGATGATGGTAACTGGGGTGAAACGCTGTTAACGTCGTCTCTTTCGCCGTTCGTATGGAGAGAGTTAACAGGAGAAATGTCGCTCACGTTGCAATGGATGGGCGACCTCTCTTTCTATGTCTTTGTGCTTTCTTTTCGAACAGCGGCTGCTTTGGAATGCGATGGTCCTCCATTCTTATGACATGTCCTGACCCAGAGAAGTTACTTCAGGATCACTGCGTCGATAGAGACAGACTTGGTAGACATCAACGATGTCCTGTTTATTCCACTGTCAAACCACAGCAGATTTCTCTCTGTGTGTCGATTTCAAACACACGTCCCTGGTCCTGTGTTAACAATAAGGCACAATCTTTCAAATATCCACTACTGATACAACTACCAGTTCTACAATTACTATACCCCCAGTCAAAGCAACCCAGTTACCATCACTGCCGTCACAATAACTTCAACAATTACCACTGCAACTAGTGTTACCACTCTTCCTGCTGCTTCTACTACTACTACTACTACTACTACTACTACTATTACCACCACTGCTGCTGCTGCTCCTACCATCACTACTACTATTACCACCGTTATCACCACCAGCAGCTGTCACCAGGACCAACACCACAAGTACATCGATCTATGATGAAAAGTGAGTCAAACTGCGTCTGGGGCAAATTCTTGCTAGCGTTTTATCTACACACAAAAGGTCAATGCTCTTAAGAGTTTTTTTCAGGTGCGAAAAGGATGAAAAGGGAAAAGACCCAAATAGCAAAGCATAGCTGGCTCAGAGAGAGACAGAGAGTTAAACAGAGAGACAGAGACAGACAGAGTAGGGGGGGGGAGACAGGGGAACAAAGAGACATGCATGGACAGAGAGAGAGAGAGAGACAGACAGACAGACAGACAGACACTGAGGAGGGGACACTCAAAGAGAAGGCCATGTTTTCTTGCCAACAATAACAGCTTTTTTTTTTGTTTGTTTTTTTGCTTTTTTATTTGTTTTTTCTCCCTTTCCATGTGTAGAATACACCCCTTGCCACTTTAAACTCCTGTACTTGGCATGGGTTATAGTTCAAAGCATTGTTCTTGTCTGCAAGGCAGAGGATGCCAGGAGGAATATAAGATATTACGTACGGGAAGGTGGTCGATGCTTATCTCGTAAACAGGTTTGCTTCTCCCTGCCTGGTAAGTCTTTCTGACCTTTCATCACTTCCCACTTCCACTACCACCCCCACTCCTCTCTCTGCACTTCAGACATCTGTGATGCAACATAAAGAACCTGAAATATGCATTCAGCAGCTCAGCACGCGCGCATACACACACACACACACACACACACACACACACACACACACACACACACACACACACACACATTTCAGATGAGTGATTACATCTTGTTTTGTCCACATATTGTATTCAAAAGTGTCCTTTGGAATATGCAAATGTCTTGTCAGAAGACACACAAAGGTAAATTCACTTCTTCTTTTTTCAGGTGCGGGATACGTGAACGAAGTCAACCAACATATAGTTCTTAGCATCATCGTGAGTGTTGTCCTGAAGCGTGTTTTGTGTCAGCAACGTTAGATTCAGTATGCTACGGCACAAAGCAACAATCTCTTTATGTTTTGGTCCGTATGGTTTTCCATAGCTGTATATCGGTATTTTATTGTTGTACGATTATTTCATTTGGTCATCTAAAATGAATCTCTCTGAAGAAAGCACGACTGAAAGGTCCTCCGTCCTTCATATCATCATCCTTTTCTTTTTTCTTTTTTTTCAAACTTTTTTTTAATTCATTTTGTTTGCGTTTACATTTTTCACATGAATACAGAAGACATTTACAGAACAAGAAAATGTGCATCATGAATATATCAACTGTGTATTCAACATTTTATATATCAACGTAGTAAAACTATATGTTCTTAGTAAATCTATATATTAGAGGTTCATGTGTATGTAGATATGAAGGACATATCATCATCCTTTTCTTGTTTTCCTCCTCCTTCTCCTTCTTCTTCTTCTGTTCTCTAGGCCATTCAAACCGACAAAGAGTGTACAGGCTGCTGTAAGGCGTTCACAGTCTTGGTAATATGAACAGCTCTGTCTAACTGACGTTTATTTCTTGCACAGGCTGTGCACCCCGCAGTGTGAAGGCAGTGCTTGTCACACAGTGACGCATTCTATGGTTCCTAGCTCGGTGAGTGTCAGCAAAGTTGGCTGCACTTTTAAGTGATTGGTTGTTTTGTGTATTTTGGTTTTGATTGTTTGTTTGTTTGTTTGTCTGATTGTTATTTTGCTTTTTTTTGTTTATTTTGATTTTTTTTTTTATTTTTATAAATAGTCTATTCTGTTTTTGGTTTTTTTATTACGATTTTGTTTCCTTTTTTGGTTCTGTTTGGGGGTTGGGGGCTGCTGGAGATGCTCGTTATTGGTTTACAAAAATAATGGGTCATGTGGTTTCCATTATGCATATAGCCACCACATTAACCCAGTGCTGTTGGCTCTTCCTTCACCAATACACGTCTCTCTTTCACACACACACACACACACACACACACACACACACACACACACACACACACACACGCACACACACACACACACACACTCTCTCTCTCTCTCTCTCTCTCTCTCTTTCTCTCTCCGCTAATGCTCCTCCTTCCGTGTCTCAGGTTGATGTCAGGAAGGCAGTCAGAGCCCTGGGGCCAAGTGCCGGTCTCTTTACAGGCTTTTTAAAGCTGACCACTTTGTGGCCGGGCCAGTGTCCTGTGTGCTGTTGGCTGTGGACGGCAGGCACAAAGTAGCTTGGAATGGGACCCGGCGCCCAGTGAGTGCTGTCCTTTAACTCTCTCCATACGAACGGCGAAAGAGACGACGTTAACAGCGTTTCACCCCAATTACCATCATCAAAATATTGCAAGCGGAAGGCTCTTATACTGAAGAGGTGAATGTTGACAAAGAATACCACAATTCTGACGACGGAAGCTAAAGGTTGGGTCATTCAGACACCCACTGGACATCCGAGGGGTATGTGTAGAGGAGAAGAGAGGACTGGCCGTACTGAGTGAGTTAAAGTCCTTCAGTCAGGACTGACCTGTTTATCTCTGATGTACTGGCCGATTGGGTCCTCTCTCTCTCTCTCTCACTTTATGCATCTTGCTCTATCCTTTTGTTATAATTGCCCCAAACCTGTCCTTGTCTCTGTCTCTATCTCTGCCTCTGCCTCTCTCTCTCTCCCTTTGATTATTTCCCTCTCTCTCTTTCTTTCTATCTCTATAGTCTGTCTCTGTCCCTGTGATTGTCTGTCTTTGTATCTGTCTGCCTGTCTCTCTCCCTCTCTCTCTCTCTCTCTCTCAAATCCAGCACAACCTAAATATCTGGTCCCACTCTAAACTGGCTACTATATCAGAGATATCACAGCTCCTCATTTCAATAAATCCTATTACTACTAGTGCTGTACTATGGATGTCATAAGCGGTAAAAAAAAAAAAATAAATAAAAATGAACCACAACCACCACTGCTTCCACAATCACCACAACAAAAATAACCATGACTTCTATCACCAGAACACCACAGCCATTGGCACCAAGGGCACTGACACAGGTCGCTTTGTGATGCAGACAGAATCAATCTGTATGTCTACAAACATTCCTAGCAAACTCTTGCTGTCATGCTCTTCACATACAGACGTCATTGATTTTGTGCTTGTTTATTCTGGAATGGGGAAATGTTTAGATTGTGGAAAAGAAAGAAAGAAAGGATAAGAAAATAAAACATGAATGAAATAGACAAACAAAGTCAATGTGAAGAAGGAGGAGGAGGACCAGGCAGAAGAAGAAGGAGGAGGAGGAGGAGGCAGAAGAAGAAGAAGGAGGAGGAGGAGGAGGGGGCAGAAGAAGAAGGAGGAGGAGGAGGAGGCAGAAGAAGAAGGAGGAGGATGCAGAAGAAGAAGGAGGAGGAGGAGGAGGAGGAGGCAGAAGAAGGAGGAGGAGAAGGAGGAGGCAGAAGAAGGAGGAGGAGGAGGCAGAAGAAGAAGGAGGAGGAGGCAGAAGAAGAAGGAGGAGGAGGAGGCAGAAGAAGAAGGAGGAGGAGGAGGAGGCAGAAGAAGAAGGAGGAGGAGGAGGAGGCAGAAGAAGAAGGAGGAGGAGGAGGAGGCAGAAGAAGGAGGAGGAGGAGGCAGAAGAAGAAGAAGAAGAAGAAGGAGGAGGAGGAGGAGGCAGAAGAAGAAGAAGGAGGAGGAGGACGAGGCAGAAGAAGAAGGAGGAGGAGGAGGACGAGGCAGAAGAAGAAGAAGGAGGAGGAGGAGGACGAGGCAGAAGAAGAAGAAGAAGAAGAAAGAAGAAATGAAACAAAGAAGAAGAAGAAAGAAGAAATTAAACAAAGAAGAAGGAGAAAGAAGAAAACTGGTGGTGTTTTCCTTACCAAAACTCATGATTATCTGTGCTGTTTATGACGAACACCTAACCGCTGTTCCGTGTGTACAACAGTCCTCTTCACACTCTGTCATCTTCTCCCCCTTTCATGGTTTTGTCTCCACTCACGTCCAAAGCATCCCCCCCCCCCCTGTCTGTGGGGGTAAGGGAGTGTGAGTGATGTTGATTGTAGAGAAGTGATCGATACTTGTCATTTGAACTTATTATTTGTATTTCTTTACCACCTACCACAATCAGGGTTGACAGCAATACATTTGCTAGCATGTCGCTAAAAAAAAAATGCGGCCACTATCTCATTATTTCATTGCTACAACTGCTACAATTATCAGATATTGACTACTCTTACTGCCACTACTGCTACCACAACTATAAAAAAAACACTAGGACTACTGCTGCTCCTGCTACTTCTACATGGAGTATACACCCATATCAGAACCCCTCAGCTACGATGTCATCCAATACAATGACAACATCAACATCTACAGCAACGATATCAGTGCCAGTATTAGACCATAGCCACTAGCACAAGAGCGACTGATACAGTTGAATGTATGATGTTCTCAGCATCAACTAATGCCAGCAATAAAGCAGAAAAACTGTTTCTGACATTGATCAACAGAAAGACATCACTGATTCAATGATTTGTTGATGCAGAATCGGGAAGGGATGAAAAAGAGGAAAAGAGGCAAAAGCAGAATGTTAGGATGAAGTTCTGTTGACAATGCTCATGATTTTCAGCTCTGTCAAGGACGAAGGACAATGTTCCCTGTGTTCAGCAGCCCCTTCACGTCCTTTAATGCCTCCCACCCCTACCCCCCACCCCTCACCCACATGTCCAAAGCACTCTTCCCGTCTACAGGGGGTGGAGTGCGAGTGATGTTGACATGGAGCAGTGACAAGTGGGTTTTTTTTCTGTGAACATATTTATCTGCTTTTCTGTGTGCAGACCTGTTTGTTCTTCTGTCCTCATCTCTTTGCATTTCTTTCCCCTTCGTGTTAGATTATGTGATGTGAAAAATAATGAGATGATGACAAATAAGCATAAACGATGCTGACAGTCAGCGAGTGCAGCAACTTTGCACACAGACACATGACAGGGGATGGGAGAAAAAAATAATGGATGCTCAACATCTTTTCTTCTTTTAACTATATTCATAACATTTATTTATTCACGAGAATGAATTTGTCAGCAGACCACAGAATCTGGACTTGAACTTCATGAATGAACGGCTCGCAAAGGAGCACTTTCCCTGACCCACACCAGCGAAGTGGGAAAGTTGTCAACGTTACCTAGCATGCTCCTTGTTAAACGATGTTTTGTTTAGTATGGCACGTTCTGTATAAAGTATCATCTTGACAGATTACATTCATTTAAAGTGATTTCTGGTAAACATTGATTGTTTAAGGTGTTACGCATGCAAGTTACATTAGTAACTTCAGTATTTGCACCAGATGTTTAAGCGTCTGAACATGCTTTGTGCTGGGAAATGACGAAAAATAAACATGATTCATTGACAAGATGATTGTCAGCACAAAGCACCATCGCTACAGTACGTACTGCTGCTACTAATGAGTAAGGTTGACATTAGTTCTTTTACCAGTCACCAGCATCACCATTACTGCTATCATTAGCAGTGCTCCCAATCACGGCGTTGTTACTTCTCCATCACCTCACAGCATACGTATCTGTGTGGAGTCCATGCAGTACACTCTCTGGGTTTTTAAGTGAGAATGAAACAATTCTCTTTGAGTCATAATGCCTTCCATACTCTTTTACATCCACCTCTTCTACTACAGCCACGTTCGTTTATTTATTTATAGTCTGTTCATCTAAGATGATGATATTAGACTGAAAATAAATGATATTATTATTGTCATTTGGATTATTATCATTTCTATGATAATGACGATTGTTATTTTTAATTAGAAATCGACATTTCTGTTTATTCGAATGAAAAAAGGGGCGGTTGAGGTGGAGGGGAGGGGGGGGGGGGCAAGGGGGAGGGGACAAGTATAGCCATACCATATCATCATTATGATAGAAATGATAATAATCCAAATGATAATAATAATATCATTTATTTATAGCCATACCTTAGTCATATCAAGCACCACACCTTATCAGTTACTACTGCTGCTACTACTACTACAACAACTACTACTACTACTACTACTACTATGGCCTCAACTAGTGCTACCAGACGACCCAAACTACCACCACAGCTGCTGACACAGATCAACTTTGTGATGTAAAGTGGGTTAAGGTATGTCTAGGGAGAAATGTTGCTGACATTTCATCTACATCATACAAACGTCGATGGTTCAATGCACTCTTGATCATTAAAACTGCTGTCAGTGGCAGAAATAGATATGGGAGAGATGGGTGGGTGGGTGGGTGGGCGGGAAGAGAGACTGAGAGGGATAGAGAGAGGGAGTATGAAAGAGTCGGGGATGGGAGAGAGATAGAGATGAATAGAGAAAGAGGGAGACAGAGCAAACAGTGAGAGAGAGAGAGAGAGAGGATAGAGAGAGACAGACAGACAGACAGACAGAGAGACAGACAGACACAGACACAGACAGACACAGACACAGAGAGACAGAGGGTCAGCTTTATTGCTAGGAATAACGTGAGCGGGTTGGGGAGGGAGGGCGGGGTGGTAGTCATTGTTTTCGTTTAGTTCTTCTTCTTATTATTACTACTACCACCTTTTTTATATTATGAATCATTATCTATTTATTTATTTATTTACTTATTTATGTACGCTTATAGTTGACTTCATCAAGTTTTTGCGCCTTATACATATTATCAGTAGTGGTAGTAGGGTGTTTTTTTTTAATGCATTTCTCAATTATTTATTCACCTTTTTTTTCAAGGCCTGACTAAGCGCGTTGGGTTACGCTGCTGGTCAGGCATCTGCTTGGCAGATGTGGTGTAGCGTATATGGATTTGTCCGAACGCAGTGACGCCTCCTTGAGCTACTGAAACTGAAACTGAAACTGATCTTGTCCGTTTTTCTTACGCTCATAAAAACACGTGACCATGTTCCGTGTCCAGGACCAATTCCCTTCACATCCTCACGGACCAACTCTCCCCTTTTCATTAGCCCTGAAATGGTCCCTTGCAGTCAGCTGTGCCATAAACAGCACGATCCAATCCCCTT
>NC_134897.1:27672174-27677174 GCF_041734735.1 Babylonia areolata | reverse complement strand
TAGTGCCACATATCTAATGCCACATATCTAGTGCCACATATCTAATGCCGCATATCTAATGCCACATATCTAATGCCACATATCTAGTGCCACATATCTAATGCCGCATATCTAATGCCACATATCTAATGCCACATATCTAATGCCCCATATCTAATGCCACATATCTAGTGCCACATATCTAATGCCACATATGTAGTACCACATATCTAGTACCAAATATCTAATGCCGCATATCCAATACTGCATATCCAATGCCACATACCTAGTGCCACATATCTAATGCTGTATATCTAATGCCACATATCTAGTACAACATATCTAATGCAACATATCTAATGCCACATATTTAATGTCACATATATAATACCGCATATCTAGTGCCACATATCTAATGCCGCATATCTAGTGTCACATATCTAATGCCACATATCCAATGCCACATATATAATACCGCATATCTAGTGCCACATATCTAATGCCACATATCCAGTACCACATATGTAGTGCCACATATGCAGTACCACATATGTAGTACCCCATATATAACGCCACATATCCAATGCCACATATTTAATGCCACATATCTAGTGTCACATATATAACGCCACATGCCCAGTGCCACATATCTAATGCCACATATCTAGTGCCACATATCTAATGCCACATATCTAGTGCCACATATCTAATGCCACATATCTAATGCCACATATCTAATGCCACATATCTAATGCCGCATATCCAATGCCACATATCTAATGCCACATATCTAATGCCACATATCTAATGCCACATATCTACTACCACATATCTAATGCCACATATGTAATACCATATATCCACTACCACATATCTAATGCCACATATATGGTACCACATATCTAATGCCACATATCTAGTACGACATATCTAATGCCACACATTTGTACACACACAAAGGGAGGTAAGGTCTGCACGTGTTCATGTGGGGAAATCGGAAAGACATCGACTTTCTCGACATCGACCCACCATGCAGCCACCTGAAATAGAAAGTCCAACGCTTTAACCGCTCGGCTGCTACGCCTGTCGTACCCACTCACTGGTACTTTTTAACCCTTTAATGTGACATTCTCATCTCAGCAATCCAACCTGTAAAGAGTGTGTTTGTGTGTGTGTGGGGGGGGGGGGGGGCGAGGGGGGGGAGGGGGGTGTTAAACTGAAATCTGGACATAAAAACTCGGTGGTCAGAATAGAATCACATCATCTAATTAATTCAAGCTGAATTACAACCACCATAGTCATTGTACTTGACTGCGTGTGGTTTTTATATCACTGTAAAACGTGAAACAGCGTCAATAAAAAAAAATTAAAAATCTAGAGTCGCCATACCTGTGGGTGACTTCGCCCTTGTACGATTAACTGTTCTATATAGTGAAAGAGAGAGAAAAAAAAAGACAGCAACTTCGTCATTCTGTTCAACAGTGACGCATGATCAAGCACATAGCCTACAAACACACAAAGATACACGCACAAGCTCACATTCAATAAACATGTCACTCCTGTTTAAACATGGAGGCCAACTAGTTAGTCATGAACACACGCAAGATTGAAGAAAGTTGTCGAACAACTTTAAACATTTCCCAGTTCGATCAGCTTCCTTGATTTCGACTACACAGTTTTACCACCCTACAGTGAACTGAGGAAACTGAAAACTGATTTCGGAGCAACATATTTTTTTATTAGCTCTTTTTATTATTATTATTATTATTATTATTGTATATATATATATATATATATATATATATATATATATATATATATTTTTTTTTTTTTTTTTTTTTTTTTTTTTTTTTTTTTTACACAATCCAGCATGTTTGGACATTCTCAAATGACTGACGTATTCCTTACACATACACACACACGCGCGCCCGCGCTCGCACACACGCACGCGCACACACACACACACACACACAAACAAACAAACAAACAAACACACACATATGTAGTGATGGCCTCGAGGTAACGCGTCCGTGATGGAAGCGAGATAATCTGAGCGTGCTGGTTCGAATCACGGCTCAGCCGCCGATATTTTCTCCCCCTCCACTAGACCTTGAGTTGGTGGTCTGGACGCTACTCATTCGGACGAAACGATAAACCAAGGTCCTGTGTGCAGCATGCACTTAGCGCACGTAAAAGAACCCACGGCAACAAAAAGGACATCCCTGGCAAAATTCTGTAGAAGTATCAACTTCGACAGGAAAAAAACAAATAATACTGCACGCAGGAAAAAAAAAAAAAAAGGGTGGCGCTGTAGTGTAGTGGGAGAGCAGCCCGAATTTCACACAGAAAAATATGCTGTGATAAAAAGAAATACAAATACAAATACACATACAAATTCATACACACACGCGCGCGCGCGCTCGAGACACATACCTCCGTCTTTTTTAAGCTTGATATTACAATCGATCAATAGACGTTCATCTCAAAAACAAAAGCAGAACAAAACAAAAACAAAAATAAAAAACAAAAACAAAGCAAAAAACAACAACAAACAAACAAACAAAAAAACAAGGAGAGAGAGAGAGAGAGAGAGAGAGAGAGAGAGAGAGAAAGGGATACACACACACACACACACATACATACACACACACACACACGCACGCACACACACACACACACACACACACACACACACACTATCACACACACTATCACACACACAGGGGACACATGAGTGTGAACACAGGCGCTCAAACTCGATTAAATGGAAGTAAAACTAACCGAATAAATCATATGAATTTTCCAAGTGGGACAGAATAAGACAAGTTCGGCAAATCGCATACAGGTGAGATCAGAGTCACGCTGGTGTTTAGATAGATATATGTATAAATATATATGTATAAATATATATATATATATATATATATATATATATCTGTGAGAGAGAGAGAGAGAGAGAGAGAGAGTGAGAGAGACAGACAGACATACAGAGAGAAAGACACACACACAGAGAGAGAGAGAGAGAGAGAGCTACCCATTATGTACATATAGTTCCACTCCTATCTCCCAATGATTAACTCTTCCTGATATCCAGCCCCATAATTCGTACACATACACTACCCAACGGTAAGATAAACATTGTGCTATTCATTGCTTGTTTCAGGATTTCTGGATGCACACACACACACACACATACACACACACACACACACACACACACACACACACACACACACACACATAGAGCAGCAAGATAAGCCACAGTGTTATTCACAACGTGTGTTTGGGGATTTCTATGGTGACATGAGTGCCGTCAATAACCTTCTATTGATCCCCCCTGTGATTGAAAACCAACACTCACTCGACCCTGACTGCCTTACACAGTCGGCAGACTGGATCTATAGCTTCGGCGGAGCTGTCTCTGCATACATTTTAAGCTAAAGGAGCGCTTATACAAAGACCCTATTCAAATCTTTTCACTTGCCTGCCCTGCCTGGTTTTTTATGAGTCGACGAGAAGTCGACTTCGTTTCGGTGCATAGCTGGTTTTTGTTTTTTTGTTTTTTTTGGTGGGGGAAAGCACTGCAAGTTCAATGTGAATTCGTGCTCAATAAAGATCTTTACCTGTGTGGCAAAAATAGAAGAAAAAAAGAAAGAAAGAAAGAAAGAAAGAAAAGAAGAAACAAACTACTTTATTCATTGTCAGATGTTAGGGCCTGAACTTCAACCTTTTATGCTTACTTATTGAGGCGTATTTTGCGTGTCAGGGAGGTAAGTTGTGTGTGTGTGTGTGTGTGTGTGTACCTCTTATCATAGTGATACAGAGTTTGTGTGTAAACCCCCCCCCCCCCACCCCCACCCCCCACCCCCTTACCCCCACCTTTTTTCTTTTTTCTTCTTAATGCGCTGTGCTCGTGAAATGACGTCAGTCGCTGTGATCTGAGGTGGTTGGGAGAGAAACGAGCCACACACCAGGGGTGTGTTATGTCAGTCAGTGTCGCGGAAGGCTTGTACGGATTCTTTCTTACCTGGAGTGAAAAAAAACACAACAACAACAGTATTTTAAGTCTGTTGAATTCAACGTGTCAGTTGTTATCCAGAACACCCGGGAAAAGCACAAAGAAAAGGGCAGATAGAACAGTTTGACTAAGAACATTTTAGTAAGGTGTGTGCGAATCTCCTAAGTTTCTTAAAAAAAAAAAAAAAAAATCTCAACTGAAGGTAAGTATTTCATTTTGATGCATTAGGTCTTCTTCTTCTTTCCATCTTTTTTCGGTATTATTATTATGATCATTATTGTTATCATGCGGCGAAAAATAGTATAAACAGGGTGTGAAAGATAAGGTGCAAAATGTAAAAAAAAAAAAAGAAAAAAAAAAAGAAAAAGCGTTATGTTGATAAGGAAATTTTGCATTTCCTCTATGTTTGAGCTTTGTCTTAGTTTTCTCTCTCTCTCTCTCTCTCTCTCTCTCTCTCTCATGGGCTTTTTGTATCAGATTTTTGTTTAAAAACAGTTGTGTATTTTGTTATGTGTAGGAGAGGCACAAGGTGTTGGAAATGAAAGACTGTGTATCCGATCTTTCATGCAAAATTCAATCCTGTTCTTGGCCGGCGATTAGAAAACATGTCTGTTTTGTCACATATGTATACAGTAACATTGCACATTATTTTCGGATTGTAAAGTATATGGGACTGCAAGAGAAAATTATGTATCAGTGTGTGTGTGGGAGGGTGGGGAAGGGGTGCGGGGGGTTGGTACAGAAATGAATGAGTGCGTACGTGTCTAAATCACCTTGTGTGAAAAAAACAACAACAAAAAATGATGAAAAGAAGAAGAAGCACAAGAAATTTACTGGCCAAATATTGCCATAAACATTATAGACAACCAACCACAGTTTTGATGTCCTGTGTTACAGTACAACCAGCCAGGTTTATCGATGTTTGTCTGTAAAGCTTTTAGTTTAACAGCAGAGCACTTGGAATCGATCTGGGGGGGGAGTGGATTTCAAGAATGCTTTGTGG
>NC_134897.1:27647174-27657174 GCF_041734735.1 Babylonia areolata | reverse complement strand
AATATCTCCTTTTAATTTTCTGTGGTTTAGTTTGAGTTTTCCGTGATATTGTACATGTAAATAAAGATGTGAAGGTTTTAATCCCAAAGTTTATATTTTCTGTTATGGAACTGCAGACAAAAACTTGTCCTGTCTTCGAAAAATACCAAATGGATTTCCACGACAACAATTGACAACATAAACGTATAGTAAAATTAACTTATCTTCGCCGTGGTCATATTCCGCGCTATCGTCCTTGCACGGTGAAAAAAAAAAAAAAAAAATAAAAGCAGGTGTGTGCTTACCTTCAAACATACCGACCTTATCTTAGCCTGCTTATGACTTCTGTTCCCTGCATATTTGTTTGTGAAACAGCAATTTAACACCAATGCCGAGTTTACGAATAATGACAAAAAAGAGCTATTTCGAAAAAGATTTATGAAGAAAGATTGTGGTGTATCATGGTTCCTATGAACTGTTCGTCAGCGCATTGAAAATCTTTGGCTTTCCTCAATGTTTGTTATGTACAATGCTAAAATGGCTGGAGGAGTTAGCTTGGCTACAAAGACGCATATAGCAAACCATGACAAGCTGTGAAAAGCGCACAATATTAAACGACTATTATTCTTTTTCTTTTTTTTCGTGTTTTCTTTTTTGTATATGTTGCTTCATCCAGATTTTTTGCTTGCTAACAAGTCAAATAAAGTACAGTTGTATAGTATTTTAAAGTGTGTGTGTGTGTGTGTGTGTGTGTGTGTGTGTGTGTGTGTGTGTGCTTGCGTACGCGCACACGCACACGCACGCACGCATGTGTGTCCATGTGTGACCATACCAAAAACTACACCACTGTCCACTGCTGACCACACCACCCTCTTCAGTGCTGACCCACACAGTCAACAGAAGCGCAGACCTGCACGTGCCTGTACTCTACGTGATTATATAAATCCAAGCAGAAGACGAAACGTGCACGGAAAAGATCCCGCACTGTATGTCAGCTTTCGGTAGGATATGGACACAAGAACAGCATGCGCATCCCCGAAAACGATGTGCGGCTGTCTATGCGGCGAAGTGAAAACGGTCATGCACGTAAAAGCCCGCTGTTACATACGTCTGAATGTGGAAGTTGTTGCCCGCGAACGAAGAAGACGACGACGACGACGACGACGAAGAAGAAGAAGAAGAAGAAGGAGAAGAACAAGAACAAGAACAAGAAAGCAGAAGAACAAGAACAAGAACAAGAAGAACAAGACACATATCTACAATGGACTATATCGTGTACTGAATCAAATCGAAGCGCTTTCACACCAGCTTTCACACCAGCTTTCACACCAACTTTCACACCCACTTTCACACCAACTTTCACACCAGCTTTCACACCCACATTCACACCAACTTTCACACCAGCTTTCACACCAGCTTTCACACCAGCTTTCACACCCACTTTCACACCAACTTTCACACCAGCTTTCACACCAGCTTTCACACCCACTTTCACACCAGCTTTCACACCCACTTTCACACCAGCTTTCACACCAGCTTTCACACCAACTTTCACACCCACTTTCACACCAGCTTTCACACCAGCTTTCACACCCACTTTCACACCAGCTTTCACACCAGCTTTCACACCCACTTTCACACCAGCTTTCACACCAGCTTTCACACCAGCTTTCACACCCACTTTCACACCAGCTTTCACACCAGCTTTCACACCAGCTTTCACACCAGCTTTCACTCCAGCTTTCATTCCAGCTTTCACACCAGCTTTCACTCCAGCTTTCACTCCAGCTTTCACTCCAGCTTTCACACCAGCTTTCACACCAGCTTTCACACCAGCTTTCACTCCAGCTTTCACTCCAGCTTTCACACCAACTTTCACACCAACTTTCACGCCCACTTTCACACAAAACTTTCACTCCAGCTTTCACACCAACTTTCACTCCAGCTTTCACTCCAGCTTTCACACCAGCTTTCACACCAGCTTTCACACCAACTTTCACACCAGCTTTCACTCGCATGCATAAAACTGAAACAAAGTGATGCAAAACCCATTAAAGTAATACATCCATATAAAAAGAAGGCTAGAGGAACTATGAATGGCGGGGGTGTAGGTGGGGGTGGGGGTATCCTATAGTGCAGTACAGTACAACACAGCACAGCATAGTGCAGTACAGTACAACACAGCACAGCATAGTGCAGTACAGTACAACACAGCACAGTATAGTGCAGGACAGTACAACACAGCACAGTATAGTGCAGTACAGTACAACACAGCACAGTATAGTGCAGTACAGTACAACACAGCACAGTATAGTGCAGTACAGTACAACACAGCACAGTATAGTAAAGGACAGTACAACACAGCACAGTATAGTGCAGTACAGTACAACACAGTATAGTGCAGTACAGCACAGCAAAATTCAGTACAGTACAGTGCAGTTCATTTCAACAATGTTAAGCATTGTATAGTACAGTGCAGTGCAGAACAGTACAGTGTAGTGCAGTGCAGTATAGTTCATTACAGTACAGTGCAATACAGTGCAGTACACTATAGTCAATACAGTTCAGTTGCAGCAAAGTTCAGTATTGCATGGTGCAGCAAAGTGCAGTACAGGCAGTGCATTAAAGGACAGTACAGCACAGTACAGCACAGTACAGTACACTGTACGTCATTAACCACAAATGTCAAAGAACACTTAGTTGTGCTCTGTGTTTTCAGCCATCAAAAGAAGCGAGTTCTGTGTGTGGGAGGAAGTCGGGGGATGAGGGGGGAGGGAGGCGGGGCGGGGGTGGCGGAGGGGGCTGGGGGGTGGGGTGGGGGGCGAGGGGGCTGTGTCTCTTCACCGTGCCGTGTTTACCAGGCAGTCATGACAAACCACCGCCCGCCCAATTGTCTCTCTCGTGCAGCCAGGGCCATTAGCACTGCGAAAAGTTCACGGCGATGATAGGGTGTGTTAACCCTTTCGAGGACACGTTCGCTCAGATTGAAAGTCCAACGCTTTAACCACTTGGCTGCTGCGCGCTGGTAACGTTCTGTTCATGTTTTTTCACACGTGTACAACAGACCGACAGAGTCCCTCTCTGTGAAGGGTCAATGGGGGCACCGCGCACACAAAGACACGCCTAACTTTGCTCACGATTTATCCGTATAAAATGTTGTTTTTATTTTATTTTAAAAAAAAACAAATTTCTATACAAATGATTCCTTTTTCCAATCCTAGCTCATCAAAAACGGCCAGCAACTCCACCTCTTCCTGGGCTGTAGGTAGCAAGTCTGCATTTTTCTGGTGGAGGGATTTTGAGAGATGGTTAAAACTCTGTCTTTTAGTCCTGTTCTTGTGGGGTTCTTGATGCTGGAGTGCACAGGGTGGTCTGGCATGCACAACAGCTTCTCACTGTGAATGTAAACCATCTCTTCCCGTCATTCTTTCAAGGGCTGGAGGTTTGTGTAGTTCTCCATTGCCTGGATGGGAGTTGTCTTCATTCCTCTAGTGATCAGCCCAGCCGTAGGCCCGCATTCTGCACTTTGTTCAGGCGGTTGGTGTTTGTTTTGGATGCTGGGGACCAGGAAGAGCTGCTGTATTCCACTGTGGGTCTGACTGTGCCCACATAAACTTTCTTCAGGATGTTAGTGTCGGCACCCCATGGTGTTCCAGCTAGTTTCTTCAGGATGTTAGTGTCGGCACCCCATGGTGTTCCAGCTAGTTTCTTCAGGATGTTAGTGTCGGCACCCCATGGTGTTCCAGCTAGTTTCTTCATGACGGCAAGTTTCCTTGTAGCTTTCTTCTCTGTTTCTTTGAGGTGGGGATTCCATGTTAGTCTTCTGTCCAGTTTCACTCCATTGTAGGTGGAGGTGTCATCCTGTTTCAGTACTCTTCCATTCAGGTTAAGCTTTGCTGTTTCTGGTTGTGGCGATAGCGAGAAAAACTGCTGTCACTGTTTTGGTTGTGTTCATTTCAACACCCCAGTCCTAGATGGCCCAGTGCTGCCTGCATCCTATGGCTTGCAGCGCTCAGATGTTCCGCAGCATTTCCAGAACAAAATCGTCGGCGTGAAGGGCTCTGGAGATATGCTTGGTTAGCTTCTCTGCGATATCGCGCGTTCGGATAAAATCTATAAACGCTACACCACATCTGCTAAGCAGATGCCTAACAGCATCGTTTAACCCTACACCCTTGCCAGGCCTTGAATACATCTGTGTGTACCTATCGGTGTGGACTTCTTCTACAGAATTGTACCAGAGGACAACACTGTGTTGCCGTGGGTTCTTTTTCTGTGCGCCAAGTGTGTGCTGCACACGGGACATCGGTTTACCGTTCCATCCGAATGACAAGCCGTTCAGGTTTATTGTCCAGATAGTCGTTGTGGTCTAAACGTGACGTTTCTCCTTCCCAAGCAACGAAAAGCATGAGCTCCACAATGGGCAGGTCCTTAGATGACTAACAAGTCCGGCCCGGGCTCTGAATTGTCGGTGACACTGTGGACAGGGGTGTAGCTGGGGTTGTTCAGGTGTAGGGGGGTTGAGTGCCTTCTCCTTTCGTTTCTGGCGTTTCAGAAGGCCGGTGCCGATTCTCTGCTCCTCATGGTGGCGACACCAGAGCGGACCTGACTGCGCCATGCCGAGAGATCGGAGGCTGGAGCTTCCCGTGTGTTGGGGTCAAGGCCACTGGTTGAAATTTACAGCTTGGGGAAAATCTAGCGGATGAAAAGCTGACAGACCAAAAAGGAAACAAAGAAGAGGATGATGATGAGGGTGAGGATGATGAGATTTATGATGATGATGATGATGATGATGATGAGGGTGCATTTATATAGCGCTTACTTTCGGCTCAAAGCATATTGAACAATACATACTGCATGCATTAAGTAAAACAAAACCGTTACAAATGCAAACTTGCAAAGAATCTTATCTAAAAACAGTGTAGCATCACTCACAAATGACACAGCTCACACACACACACACACACACGCGTACACACACATACATACACACAAACAAACACACACACGCGCGCGCGCGCACACACACACACACACACACACACACACACACACACACACACACACACACACACACACACACACAGAGAGAGAGAGAGAGAGAACAACAAAATGAAACAAACAAAACAAACGAACCAAGCCATCCTAAAGATTCAGCCCAACAACGCAGTTAAGAGTTAATAACCCAATCGTTAGCCGCTCCTGCTACAGTTCTGAGCGAACATCATTCAGCTGCAATTTCCCTCCGGCAGGACCGAATCGTGATAGCTGTTGCCAATTGTCGCCAATTGCTGGTAGTTGTAGGAGCTGTGGCTGATGGACCATATGGTGTTGTGTAGCTGGGCTGTTCTGTCGCACTGACTAGCTGCGCTGTGCACCACCAGTGTCTTTGGTCAACCAGTCTCTGACAAAACTGTGAGTGTGTCTCCTTTGTTGTGTTTTGGTATCATAGCTGTTGGGCTGGTTAGTTGGTTGGTTGGTTGGTTGGTTGATTGGTTATTTTGTTTGCTGGATGGCTGGTTGGTTGGTTGGTTGGTTGGTTATTTTGTTTGTTGGTTGGTTGTTGTTTATTTCTGTTGGTTGGTTGGTTGGTTGGTTCTTTGGTTAGTTAGTTGTCTGGTTAGTTGGTTGGTTTGTTAGTTGGATGGCTGGTTAGTTATGTGGTTAGGTAAGTAGGTACGGAGGGAGGGAGAGAGGGAGGTACTTAGTTACTTAATTAGTCACTTAGTACTTACTTACTTAGGTCCATAGTCTTGGTGGCTACTCGTGATGGTCTGACAGCAGGTGGTTGTGGAGTCAAACGATCACCATCTCGTGTTTTGTGAGGGTTCTTTTCTGGCCAGAGGTAACCAGTGACGTCACACAGGTCAGCTCTTGTGATGTTTATCACAGATGTAAAGGCAAGGGGGGAAAAAAGAAGTAAAAAAAACAAACAGATCAATGGTCGCATAACTTTCAGCGGCCATCAGTCAGTTATGCCCATCACTTCCCCCGGAGCATAGGCCGCTCACAACAGTCCGCCAGAGTCCTCTGTCCTGGGCTGCCCTTTCTAATTGTCTCCAGGTGTGCCCCATCTTCTTGGTGTCTGCCTCGAGGTCACGTCGCCAGGTGTTTCTTGGCCTTCCTCTCTTCCGTTTGCCCTGGGGATTCCATTTCAGTGCCTGCCTGGCGATGTTACTGTCTGGCTTCCTCAGGGTGTGCCCGATCCATCTCCATCTTCTGCGCCGAATCTCGTCTTCAGCTGGCAGCTGGTTGGTACGCTGCCACAGGTCTGCTTTGCTGATAGTGTCGGGCCAGCGTATCTGGAGGATCCTTCTCAGGCAGCTGTTGATGAAGGTCTGCACTTTCCTGATGGTGGTCTTTGTTGTCCTCCATGTCTCTGCTCCATACAGAAGGACTGACTTGACGTTGGAGTTGAACAGCCTGATCTTCGTGCTAATCGACAACACCTTGGAGCTCCAGATGTTCTTCAGTTGCAAGTATGCTGCCCTCGCTTTGCCGATTCTTGCTCTGACGTCTGCGTCTGTGCCACCCTGCTTGTCGATGATGCTGCCCAAGTACGTGAAGACCTCTACCTCTTCCAGCTTGCTCCCGTGCACTGTGACTGGGTCTTCTCTTGCTGTGTTGATCTTGAGGATCTTGGTCTTGCCCTTGTGGATGTTGATTTCAGCGGCCATGGGGGCAGTGAATGTCCACTGTGTGCAGGGCTCAGCACAGGTAGGCGGGGACCAGTCCTCTCTTTCCGCCGTTTTAACCTTCCCGAACCGAGGTTAGGTACCCATCCACTAACACCTGGGTGAAGTGAGGAACATCGGAATAAAGTGAATCTTCCCAAGGCCACACCACCATGCCGAAACAGAGCCTTGAACCCTGGTGATGGAGTCTCCCGTCGGTCCGACGGATGAGTAGGCAGGCAGGCTTATCTGTCGGTGAGTGTCCTCATGAGAGGAGAGGCCGATTCTGGATGCGCAGCACTTCCCACAGGTGTTGCAAGGGAAAACGTCTCCAGAAGTTGAGCCCTGCTTCCTTCGCTCACGCTTCTCCTTAATGGCCAGCATTAGCCTGGTTTCCTGACCAGCACAGGTGACATTTTTTTAGTGAGGAGGAGTTGTGCAGTCCCTTCCCCACTCTCTCGCCGATCGACGCTCACATTCCCACAGGTGCAGATACTGCCACGTGTAGGACGGCCTCGGCAGGTGCAGGTTTTTTCTTCGGAGCTCCGTCTCCTAGGGGTACTTCCAGCCAAGGATAAGAGCTCCCCCTGCCCTTTGGTCATCCTCTTCCGCCTTCACAGTCGTTGGGAAAGGTTTCCTCCTCCGCCTGGTCCGTCGTTCGGAGACTTCACATGCGGCAGGTAGTACTGGGTTACATGGTACCAGTAGCAAGGGCTATGCCCCCGACCTGATCACTGGTTAACACTGGATCAGAAATCCAACACCTCAACGGTACTGCCACAGCACTGTCAGATGCCACCAGGAAGGCAAAAGGCCGACTGTTGGAGTTCACGCCAAGGATTAACCAACATTTCAAAGGCTGCTTTTATTGCTTTCCACCATCTAAAGAGGAACATGGCCAGTTCTGAGTTATTCATTTAGCAACTTCTTTATCCACTGAAAGGATTTTTTTTTAAACCCGTTTGAACTTGTATTTGGCAGAAAACGGAAAGCACCTACATAACAGACTTGCGGTGCAGTGTTGCAATGGCAGCCCTGAATCAGAAGAAGTTCAAACAGTTATCTCTACATCCCGAGACATCAAAAACCATAATTTCTTGACAAATCCATATACACTACATCACATCCACTAGGCAGATGCCTGACCAGGCCTTGAGAGCATGCATATGTACTTGTGTAGCTATCAGAGTGGATTTCCTCTGCATAATTTTGCATGAGTGAGGGCAACACTCTCGTTGCTATGGGTTCTTGAACATGCTGGATTGCAAATGATTCTTTTGACATTGCCAGGCTAATACATAAGTTCAACAATGACAATGACACACGACAGAAGGTAATTTCACTGCACTGCAATACAATGAAGCACAACACAATACAATATAATGCCATGCGATACGATACGATACGCGATACGATACGATACGCGATACGACGCGAGGTGATACAACACAACACAACATTACACCTGAAGTGACGTGACATTTTCCTATTAAAGCAGTTACGAATCCTATCAATTTGACACGAATGGTGCAGAGAAGGGATTTCTTGTCAACTCACTGAAAGCATTACACAAAGTGAAAATGGACAGTCTGCAGCTATCGTCAGACATCAGGACTCTATAGCAATACTTAATCAAAGGTTCATCCTTTCAACCATGTGGAGTTCACAGCCTTGACAGGCTTCCATGCTTTACTGATGCGGGGGAAAAAGGCACAGAAAATACTGTCTTTCCTCCAAATTTCCATGAAAAACATCTGGAAATACAGTACAGGTTAGTTCCTTTCCTGTGCAGTTTCTGCACATGTATGAACACGAAACAGTTTCTGTACATGTATGAACACGAAACAGTTTCTGCACATGTCTGAACACGAAACAGTTTCTGCACATGTCTGAACACGAAACAGTTTCTGCACATGTATGAACACGAAACAGTTTCTGCACATGTCTGAACACGAAACAGGTTCTGCACATGTATGAACACGAAAACCATTTTAATGAGACCAATTTTGCCGTCACTGCAATGCTGGGCTTTAAGGCTCAATGAATTAAAGGTCCCAGCATCTTTACAGCAGCGGTGGAATCTGAGTGTCTGGGATCGGATCCCGCACTCACCAGAACTCTCTCTCCCGCCACCCCTCCATTCAATTTTGATCTTGAGTGGTGGTCTGGACGTTAGTCATTCGGATGAGATGATAACCCAAGGTCCCATGTGTAGCATGCACTTAGCGCACGCAAAAGAACCCACGACAACAAGGGAATTATTGTCCCTGGGAAAATGATGTATAAAAAGATCAACTTTGATTCTGAATCAGATACTGAAACAGATGCTGAAACAGATACGTTGCAGACAGACAGAAAGCTGTCACTGCACTGTGGGTACATGTTCCCCCTGGGGAGATCAGCCCCAACTTCAGACAAATCTGTATCGACAAAAATTTGATGTAACAATACAAAATCCCAGGGCTGGGCACTGGGGTTTCAGTTTCAGTTTTCAAGGAGGCGTCACTGCATTCGGACAAATCCATATACGCTACATCACATCCACTAGGCAGATGCCTGACCAGCAAGCAGCATAACCCAACGCGCAATGTCAGGCCTTGAGGGCATGCATATGTACTTGTGTAGCTATCAGAGTTGGGATTTCCTCTGCATAATTTTGCAAGAGGGAGGGCAACACTCTCGTTGCTATGGGTTCCTTTTTCTGTGCGCTAAGTGCGTGCTGTACACAGGAGGTATCCATTAATCGTTTGATTCGAACAACTAGACGCTCACATTGATTTTCCAGTCAAGGTAAAGAGAAATTATTATGATTTAATTATTATTTAATGATATAATTATTATTATTATTTTTTGAATTATTATTATTTTTTTTAAATTTATTTTATTTATTTATCTATCTATTAATTTTATTTATTCTATTTTCATTTAAAAAAAAAAAATTATTATTAGTTATTTATTTTATTTATTTTTATTTTATTTTATTTTTTCTCAAGGCCTGACAAAGCGCGTTGGGTTACGCATGCTGGTCAGGCATCTGCTTGGCAGATGTGGTGTAGCGTATAATTATTATGGATTTATCCGAACGCAGTGACGCCTCCTTGAAGCTACTGAAACTACTGTTAAGGAGAAAGGGGGGCGAGACATGGATTTTTGAACCCACAACCTCATGGACACTGTATTGTGCGGATAAAACGTCTTCACCATTGTGCAACCTTTCTCCCAATCTGTGAGTGCGGGTGGACTGTTGCTTTGCTGATAGATCACCTGCAGAGGTGTGCCCCGGGGGGGCAAACAACACCAGTCTGTTGTTTGTTTTGCCAGATTATCATGAAACGCTGTCTCCCCCC
>NC_134897.1:27612174-27637174 GCF_041734735.1 Babylonia areolata | reverse complement strand
CCTGCCTGTCTGTCTGTCCCTCTGTCTGTTTGTCTGTTGTGTCTGTCTGTCTGTCCCTCTGTCTGTTTGTCTGTTGTCTGTCTGTCTGTCTGTTTGTCTGTCCGTTTGTCTTCCGTGTGTCAGCCTGTCTGTTCATAAATTATGTCCATCTGTCCGCCTGTCTGTTTATTTGTCCGTTGGTCTGTCAGTTCATCTGTACGTCCGTCAGTCTGCCTGTCTCTCCGTCACTGTGCCTCTGTCTGTTTGTCTGTCTGTCTGTCTATCTGTCTGTGAAGTGTAGTGAAGTACAGAGCAGTGTAGTGTAGTGAAGTACAGTGTAGAGCAGTGTAGCGTATTGAAGTACAGTGTAGAGCAGTGTAGTGTAGTGAAGTACAGAGCAGTGTAGTGTAGTGAAGTACAGTGTAGAGCAGTGTAGTGTAGTGAAGTACAGTGTAGAGCAGTGTAGTGTAGCGAAGTACAGAGCAGTGTAGTGTAGTGAAGTATAGTGTAGAGCAGTGTAGTGTAGTGAAGTACAGTGTAGAGCAGTGTAGTGTAGTGAAGTACAGAGCAGTGTAGTGTAGTAAAGTATAGTGTAGAGCAGTGTAGTGTAGTGAAGTGAAGTGTAGAGCAGTGTAGTGTAGTGAAGTACAGTGCAGTGTAGTGTAGTGAAGTACAGAGCAGTGTAGTGTAGTGAAGTACAGTGTAGAGCAGTGTAGTGTAGTGAAGTACAGTGTAGAGCAGTGTAGTGTAGTGAAGTACGGTATAGAGCAGTGTAGTGTAGTGAAGTACAGAGCAGTGTAGTGTAGTGATGTACAGTGTAGAGCAGTGTAGTGTAGTGAAGTACAGTGTAGAGCAGTGTAGTGTAGTGAAATACAGAGCAGTGTAGTGTAGTGAACTATAGTGTACAGCAGTGTAGTGTAGTGAAGTGAAGTACAGTGTAGAGGAGTGTAGTGTAGTGAAGTGCAGTGTAGAGCAGTGTAGTGTAGTGAAGTACAGTGTAGAGGAGTGTAGTGTAGTGAAGTGCAGTGTAGAGCAGTGTAGTGTAGTGAAGTACAGTGTAGAGGAGTGTAGTGTAGTGAAGTGCAGTGTAGAGCAGTGTAGTGTAGTGAAGTACAGTGTAGAGGAGTGTAGTGTAGTGAAGTGCAGTGTAGAGCAGTGTAGTGTAGTGAAGTGCAGTGTAGAGCAGTGTAGTGTAGTGAAGTACAGTGTAGAGGAGTGTAGTGTAGTGAAGTGCAGTGTAGAGCAGTGTAGTGTAGTGAAGTACAGTGTAGAGGAGTGTAGTGTAGTGAAGTGCAGTGTAGAGCAGTGTAGTGTAGTGAAGTGCAGTGTAGAGCAGTGTAGTGTAGTGATGTACAGTGTAGAGCAGTGTAGTGTAGTGTAGTGCAGTGTAGAGCAGTGTAGTGACAGCAGTGTAGTGTAGTGAAGTACGGTATAGAGCAGTGTAGTGTAGTTTAGTGCAGTGTAGAGCAGTGTAGTGACAGCAGTGTAGTGTAGTGAAGTACGGTATAGAGCAGTGTAGTGTAGTGAAGAACAGTGTAGAGCAGTGTAGTGTAGTGAAGTACAGAGCAGTGTAGTGTAGTGAACTATAGTGTACAGCAGTGTAGTGTAGTGAAGTACAGTGTAGAGCAGTGTAGTGTAGTGAAGTAGAGAGCAGTGTAGTGTAGTGAAGTACAGTGTAGAGCAGTGTAGTGAAAGCAGTGTAGTGTAGTGAAGTAGAGAGCAGTGTAGCGTAGTGAAGTACAGTGTAGAGCAGTGTAGTGTAGTGAAGTAGAGAGCAGTGTAGTGTAGTGAAGTACAGTGTAGAGCAGTGTAGTGTAGTGAAGTAGAGAGCAGTGTAGTGTAGTGAAGTACAGTGTAGAGCAGTGTAGTGAAAGCAGTGTAGTGTAGTGAAGTAGAGAGCAGTGTAGCGTAGTGAAGTACAGTGTAGAGCAGTGTAGTGTAGTGAAGTAGAGAGCAGTGTAGTGTAGTGAAGTACAGTGTAGAGCAGTGTAGTGTAGTTAAGTACAGAGCAGAGTAGTGTAGTGAAGTAAAGAGCAGTGTAGTGTAGTGAAGTACAGTGTAGAGCAGTGTAGTGTAGTGAAGTACAGTGTAGAGCAGTGTAGTGTAGTTAAGTACAGTGTAGAGCAGTGTAGTGTAGTTAAGTACAGTGTAGAGCAGTGCAGTGTAGTAAAGTACACTGTAGAGCAGTGTAGTGAAGTATAGAACAGAGCAGTGTAGTGAAGTACAGAGCAGTTCAGTGTAGTGAAGTACAGTGTAGAGCAGTGTAGTGTAGTGAAGTACAGAGCAGTTCAGTGTAGTGAAGTACAGTGTAGAGCAGTGTAGTGTAGTGAAGTACAGAGCAGTTCAGTGTAGTGAAGTACAGTGTAGAGCAGTTCAGTGTAGTGAAGTACAGTGTAGAGCAGTGTAGTGTAGTGAAGTACAGAGCAGTGTAATGTAGTGAAGTACAGTGTAGAGCAGTGCAGTGTAGTGAAGTACAGTGTAGAGCAGTGCAGTGTAGTGAAGTACAGTGTAGAGCAGTGCAGTGTAGTGAAGTGTAGTGTAGTACAGAGCAGTGCAGTATAGTGACGTACAGTGTAGAGCAGCGCAGTGCAGTGTTGTGAAGTGCAGTGTAGTACAGTCTCTTGCAGTGCTGCGCAGTGCAGTGCAGTGGAACGTGTCTGTGTCACAGTTGTCTTTGCCTACACGCACGCGTGCCGCAACCGTAGGGAATTCCTCGTCGCTTCGGGCGGCGACCAATCCTCGGCAAGTGGCGAACGCCAAAAACTGGTCAACTGAACAAAGGAGAGGGTGTGTCGCAACGGTATAACAACCGCATGTTCTTTTTGGTTTTTTTCTCCTTTTTTTTTTTCTTTTTTTTTTTTTTTGAACCTCAACGCACACACGTTAACTATAGTCACTGCACACAGACGGACCTGACGATGCCTCAAACAATGCGTGCGTGCCACATTGTTTTGCGCTGCTGACTCTGTGTCTCCAGCTATGAGTCTCTGTCTCTCTGTTTTTATGTGTTCTTTTCTCTCCGTCTGTCTCTCTCTGTCTCCGACTCTGTGTGTGTGTGTGTGTGTGTCTCTCTCTCTCTTCATTCACTCTCGATGTATCAATTTCTTTTTCTTTTCTTTTTTTCTTTTTATTCCTCGTTTCTTCCCTTTTCTTCTTCTTTAAAAAAAAAAAAAAAAATCTTGATCTTGGTTATTTTCTTTATTGATTTTCATTTGAAAAACAAAGCAGATCTGTCGACCTTTTATTTACTGAATCTGAATGAATAACCATGGTATGCAAAGACCGTCAAAACTTCACTTTATATTTTACTGTGTTCAAGTATGTATATTGCAATGTTAAAAGCCAGCATTCTATCATTCCTACATTTCTAGCAGTACCATGCAATGTACTCCATTGTTCACCAATACTTTTCTCAGCGCTCTGTTATATCATATTTTGTTACGATTGCGTAATCCAGTAGTATTGATTATAATATGTTTATGTATATCTGAACAGGGGTTTTTTTTTTGTTTTGTTTTTTTCATTTCTTTCTTTTTTTTTAAATTCTGGTTTACTTCTAACCAATAAACACAAACGAAAGAGAAATCTGCATTTCGTGAGAATGTGCATGTTTGAAAGGAAGCCGTTTCGTTGGGGTTTTTTTGTTGTTGTTGTTGCTGTTTTGTGTGTGTGTGTATGTGTGTGTGTTGTTGTTGTTGTTGTTGTGGTGGTGGTGGTGGTGGTTGTTTTGTTGTTGTTTTCGTTTGTTTCTTTGTTGTTGTTTTGTTGTTGTTGGTTTTTGTTGTTGGTTGTTGTTGTTGTTTTGTTGTTGTTGTTGTTGTTTTTTTGGGGGGGGGGTTGCGGGGAGGAGGGGGGGTTGCGGGGGGTGAGGGGGGGGACGGGTGCTCTCTCTCGCTCGCTCTCTCACTCCCTCTTTCTCTCTCTGGCGACTCGAAAAGCGACTATTGATCGAATAGTGTAAGGGAAGGAACTGGAAAACAATTACCTGGCGCATCCCATGACAGAATTATTCCTCTTCGACTGATATCGGTTTCAAGAGGGGAAATCATTACAGGTTTCGTTTCATACAGTATCGTAGTATAGTGTAGTGTAGTGTAGTGTAGTATTGTGTAGTGTAGTGTAGCGTAGTGTAGTGTAGTGTTATGTCGTGTAGTGTCGTGTAGTGTTGTGCAGTGTAGTGTAGTGTAGTGTAGTGTTGTGTAATGTAGTGAAGTGTAGTGCAGTGTAGTGTAGTGTAGTGTGGTGAAGTGTGGTGCAGTGTCGTGTCGTGTCGTGTAGTATCGTGTAGTGTTGTGTAGTGTCGTGTCGTGTAGTGTCGTGTAGTGCAGTGTTGTGTAATGTTGTGTAGTGTAGTGTAGTGCACTGTAGTGTGTGTGTGTGTGTGTGTGTGTGTGTGTGTGTGTGTTTTTGTCTGTGTGTGTGTGTGTGTGTGTGTGTGTGTGTGTGTGTGTGGCGGGAGGGTCAGGGTGAGGGAGTAGATGTGTGGGTGTGTAGGATGGGGAATGTCGGGGGGTAGGGTTGGAGGGAGGTGTGTGTGTGTGTGTGTGTGTGTGTGTGTGTGTGTGTGTGTGTGTGTGTGTGTGAGCGACATGTTGCACTGCACGCATTCCCAGCCACTCAACAAAAAACCCTCATGATTTCCAAAAATTTTATTCACAGTCTCTCCCCACTTGAGTTTTAAGGCAAACAAAATGAGGGATTCATTCGGTTCAATTATTCGGAAGTTGTGGATTCGAATCCTACCACCCTCCCCACTATCCCCACCCCACTACCTCAACCAACTCCACACCATCTGATCCCCCACCCCCACCGCACCCCATCCCAGCCAACAACACCCCCCCACTCCCCCTCTGTTTTCACCCCCCCCCCACTCCCCTACCCTGCCCCAGTCCCGCTACGGTCTCCAGTTCACATCTCTGGGACCACTGCAGAAGCTCAGGTTTGCAAACAAGCATTATTGTTGTTAAAGAAATAAAATGAAATAAAATAAAGACAGAAGGGGAAAAAATCAGAAAAAAAAAATCAACAGTTTTGCAAACAAGCATTATTGTTGTTAAAGAAATAAAATGAAATAAAATAAAGACAGAAGGGAAAAAAGTTAGAAAAAAATCAACAGTTTTGCAAACAAGCATTATTGTAAAAAAAAAAAAATTAAAAAAAAAAGAAGTCAAGATCTCGTTATCGCGTTTGTTCTGTGTTGCGGTGCACTGGAGCGAACTAAAGTCAGTGGTCTACACGACGCAGAGGAAGTGACGTCAATTGTAGCCTTTCCAGGCGTAGGAGGAGACCACTCCCATGTCTTTGTAGATGGAGGAGTTCACCCGCCTGTCGCTGTCCGGGATCTTTTCTTTCTCCACCGTCGTCAGTCGCTCCATCTGAGAAAGAAACATAAGAAATGCAATGGGTATTATGATGCCGATTGGTTATGTATACTGGCTACATGTAATCGTAAAGTCAACGACAATCATATCATCATCATCATCATCAGTATCATCATCGTCATCATCATCATACACTTTCGTTTTGGAAGACAATCAAGAGTGAGCATTGTATAAAACAGGACTGTAATTCAGGTGGAATTGGGCCTTGTAATGTTCGGCCACACTAAGAAGGAAAAAGAGAGAAAAATATCAACACCGAACCGGAGTGACGAACTTGTATTAAGGCATTCCTTTTGTACGCAAGCAGATCAAAATACGCACGTTAAAGATCCTGTAATCCATGTCAGCGTTCGGTGGGTTATGGAAACAAGAACATACCCAGCATGCACACCCCCGAAAATGGAGTATGGCTGCCTACATGGCGGGGTAAAAACGGTCATACACGTAAAAGCCCACTCGTGTACATACGAGTGAACGTGGGAGTTGCAGCTCACGAACGAAGAAGAAGAAGAAGAAGGCATTCCTTTTCCCTCACCATCATTGATGATGATGACGACGACAGCGATAACAATGATGAGGACCAACACGCCAATGGGGATAACCAGCATATTTTAAGTAAAACAATGATAGTAATGATAATGATAACCATAACAACAAGATCAACAACTAGAACAACAACTATCATAACCATCAAAACAACAACAACAAAAACAGCAACACCAACCACGTCCACCTCCATCACCACCACCACCATCATATTCATCATCATCATCATCATCATCATCATAAGATAAAGAACTAAACGGATTAAGAAAATAGATAAAGAAACAAAAGAAAATAACAGAAAAAAAAATAATGAAAATTCCCCAACCCCCCCCCCTCACCTCCCCCCAAAAAAGACCCACAAAGTCCATCCCACTTCCCTTTACTCACCCACCAAAAATACAACAATACACACACACACACACACACACACACACACACACACACACACACACACACAAAAGGAGTCGCACTCAGACGTGACACACAGATTAAATACACACACAGAGTCACGCACGCACGCACACACACACACACACACAGATAGTGTACAGACAGAAGTATGCACACACACACACAAACACACACACACACACACACACACACACACACACACACACGCACACAATCACAGATAATGTACAGACAGAAGTATGCACACACACACACACACACACACACACACACACAGATAGTGTACAGACAGAAGTACACACACACACACACAAACAAAAACCCCGCCCAGTTCCCCCTCACCATGGCGTCAAACTGGTCCTTGGGCAGCGTCTTTCCCTGAGCCCCCTCACCGTCCCCGTCCCCCGTCGTGCTGTCCCGCTGACCGCCGCCCCCCTCTGGCACCGTGTACAGGCGGCTCACTGTCTGCTCGATCTCATAGTTGGTCATCTTCTGGTAGCCCAGGCCGAACTCCGGCTTCAGGATGGTGCCCCACGGCTGCTTGCTGCTCGCTGGCCTCACTGAGGACCGGATCGTCGTCATGGTGAAGAATCGGGGGCGAGTGGGTTGAAAGGGTTGAAGGTCGAGGGCGGTCAAGGGTGATGGTTGAAGGGTGAAGGTCAACGGAGAAAGTCGAGGGAGACAAGGTCAAGGGTGATGATTTAAAAGTGAAGGTGAGTGTGAAGGTCAAGGTGGAGGGTGAAGGTGATGGGGTGAAAGGTGAAGGACAAGGGTGAAGATCAAGGGTGAAGGTCAAGGTGGTCAGGTCTTGGGTTGTTTTTTTTCAAACAAAACCCCTGTGTGTATAAGTCTGGGTCAGGGCAGGTAAGCGGAAACCCGTGTTCCTTTCTCACACGCTGTGCTCACGTGCATACATCACGTGGGTGACACACTTCCGGGAGTCAGTAGTCCGCTGAAACAAAGTGACGCTGCTCAGTTCAGATATCAAATATTTTTATCGATAGTCTGCTTCAATCATTTGGAACAGATTTTTTTTTTCCCAGGCTCATTCAAAATGCTCGTCAACATCTAAAAAATTAATGAAAAAACGAATGAGTAGCTGGTTCATCCGTCCCTGATCACCACGCAAACACCAATCATTGTGCGAGAAGAAAATATTCAGGTAACAAAATATCATATTATTTTAGACACGATTCTAATGAATATGAATGGATAATCTGTTTTACTCTCCTTGTTTACTATGTACATTTCAATCATCATAATTATGAAATATTCAATAAGATAATATAACATTTTGGACACAGATAAATAAATTTAAAAGAAAAAAAGAAAAAAAAGAACAATCTACACACACACCCTCAGACGACAACACAGACACACCTGCGACGATACACAAGAACACAACAGGAAAAGCCTTCGTAGCTCACGTGTGATTCCTTTTGAACAAAATCAACAAAACCGAAAACGCCAGGGGGGGGGGGGGGAGTGGGGGGCGGGGGGGGAAGAGTGGGGGGCGGGGGGGGAGAGAAAGGAGTAGGGGGGGGGGGGGCAGAGTGGCGGTGGGTGAGGGGGGGTTACCAGCACCAAAACATAACGATCAAAATCACAGGTTCGCTTCTCATCAGAAAGGGGGTATTATAGTGGCGCGGACAGCTGAATGCTAGAGACAGAGCGAATTCTGTCTTGATCACCCCCTACAGCGTAATCACCTGGACCTTACCTCCACAAGGAAATGACCTCCCTTCCAAGGGTTTTAATCCAGCGATTGGAAAAAAGGAAAGGGGAGCGAGGGGGGCGGGGGGGGGGGGGGCGAGGGGTTTTTCTTGGCTGGCCAATACTGACATCCCTCACCCCCCCCCCCCCCAACCCCACCTACCCCCTCCCTCCCCTCCGCGCATACATACACTCGGGCACATACAGGCATGCACACATGTACACGCACGTACACATGATTATACACACATACAGGCACGCACGTATACATATATGAACACACACACACACACACACACACACACGCGCGCGCACACACACACACACACATCAAACTACATTACACAACTGTGGGGAGTCGAAAAGGGATCATCATCAATCGCTCAGTCTCTGTGAACACACACACACACACAACATCACCCGTACTTGGGTCAAGAAGTTCATCCAGTCAAAACATACTCTGGGATTTTATCGTCTTCTTCTCTTTCTACTTTTTTTTCTTCTTCTCCGACTGCCTGTCTTGAATGGCCACAATGGTCTATTGAACGATTCGCGTGAATAGATAAACTGAAAGAAATGATATTGTCACTGCGTCACTCTTCTTCAAGTGCTAACAGGTGGGCTGTATTGACACTGACAGTGTGAAAGGAACGAGCGACGGGTGGAAAGAGGGGTATGGGAGAGAGAGAGGGGGGGGTGGGGGGAGGGGGGAGGGAGAGAGAGGGGGAGAGAGGGAGGGAGGGAGAGAGAGAGAGGGAGACAGACAGACAGGCAGAGAGAGAGAGAGAGAGGGAGAGACAGAGAGAGAGAGGCAGGGAGAGACAGACAGACACACACACACACACACAGAGGGAGGGAGAGAGAGGGGGGGAAGGGAGGGAGAGAGAGAGGGAGACAGACAGACAGGCAGAGAGGGAGAGAGAGAGAGGGAGAGACACAGAGAGAGAGGGAGGGAGAGAGACAGACAGACAGACAGAGACAGACATACACACACACACACACACACACACACACACAGAGAGAGAGAGAGAGAGAGAGAGAGAGAGAGAGAGAGAGAATTGAATTGAACTGAATAAATTTGAATTGAATAAATTTTATATTCTGATGGGTAATACCAATACAGTAAGCAAAATAATGGGCTTTTTTTTATCCAGCCCTAGAAGGTGAAACAGTAACATAAACAAAGGGGGGAATCATTATATCAGTACAGCATGCACATTATAGTCATGGATACATAAATGGTAATTGGATATTTACAACACTAAATCGAGGAGAATAAGGGGACAGACAGAGAGAGAAAAGGAGAGAGAGAGAGAGACGGGGGAGTACAAAAAAAGAAAATTAACTCAGGTCAAGAATGATAAATCAATGAATGAAAAAAGAAAAAGAAAACACCACAAAAAACAAACAATCATACAAATAAACAAAAAAACAAATAAACAACAAACAACAACAACAACAACAACAACACACACACACACACACACACAAAAAAACTGCACCACCAAAAGAATGCACATGTTACAAAACAACAACAAAAAAACAAACAAACAAACAAACAAAACAAAAAAACCCAGTAATAAAAACAACGCCATTATAAATAGTTCTGGGAGCAAAAAAGAGTTTGAAAGAGAGAAACGGAGAGAGACAGAGACACGGAGATAGATAGACAGATAGATAGATAGATAAATAGAGAGAGAAAGAGAGAGGAGTGTGGAGGAAGAGGGAGGAGAGAGGTGGGGCGTGAGGGAGAGGGACAAGCCAAGCCAAACCAAGACAAGACAATACAAGGCGAATTCTTTATTTCCCAGGATAATACTCAAGTTCTGGTAGTCTTATGTTAAAGCAATTTATCAATCATCTGACACAGACACACAGAGAGACACAGAGAGAGAGAGAGACAGAGAAAGAGAGAGAGAGAGAGACAGAGA
Source organism: Babylonia areolata (assembly GCF_041734735.1). Classification (NCBI taxonomy): domain Eukaryota; kingdom Metazoa; phylum Mollusca; class Gastropoda; order Neogastropoda; family Buccinidae; genus Babylonia; species Babylonia areolata. The sequence goes on along the minus strand of NC_134897.1, from coordinate 27,627,213 downwards.
CAGAGACAGAGAGAGAGATGAGCATAAAACAATGTATCGATCATCTGACACAGACACACACAGAGATGAACATAAAACAATGTATCGATCATCTGACACACACAGAGAGAGATGAACATAAAACAATGTATCGATCATCTGACACAGACACACAGAGAGAGATGAACATAAAACAATGTATCGATCATCTGACACACACAGAGAGAGATGAACATAAAACAATGTATCGATCATCTGACACAGACACACAAAGAGAGATGAACATAAAACAAAAAATAATTAAAAACAAGAGAGGCAAGGCCTTCAAGACTCACTTGTGATAAATTAAGTCCCCTAGCATTAATTACAGAGTAATTTCCCTTTTCTACTATCTGTACCAAAACGTTTGCAAAATAAATAAAAATTCCATGCTTAGCAAAAGAAGTTCCTGTTTGAACAAAAAATGATAATAATGACTCCTCTTGTTGTTGTGTCAGAATAAGAGGTCAAAGTGCCAAGTTTAGAGAATACAAAAAATATAAATATCACAGTAAATGCAGTTTGCATATAATTAGGCTTCATTATTTTTTTTTGTGCCCATCCCAGAGGTGCAATATTGTTTTAAACAAGATGACTGGAAAGAACTGAATTTTTCCTATTTTTATGCCTAATTTGGTGTCAACTGACAAAGTATTTGCAGAGAAAATGTCAATGTTAAAGTTTACCACGGACACACACACACACACACACACACACACACACACACACACACACACACACACACAGACAACCGAACACCGGGTTAAAACATAGACTCAGTTTGTTTACACAAGTGAGTCAAAAAACGGGAAGTGTCATTGAAAGAGGCCAACTACCTTCAAGTGTTTGTAAATCTTCATGAGCACTTTTCAACCTTGAGCATGTGGGGAATAAAGTTCTAGATCTTCGATTCCAAGCTAGCATGTTGTAGTAGAAAATATAAACTAGTTCAAAACAGCAGATAAAAGCAGGACAGTAGGTATGCACGTTTGTCTATTGATAGGTAGGTAGGTAGATACAAATTTAGACGTGCAAACATTCAGACAAATAGACAGACATAGGTATAGTAATAGATCGATAGCAAGCAAGGTAAACTGGTAAGACATCTTAGACAGATAGACAGATAGATAGATAGATAGGAAATTGTATCTAACCAGCCAAATGAGAAAAGCAATTGACATGCTTTTCCCACCCAGCCCAGTGTCACAAGGAAAAGGACAAATGCACTAAAACAAGAAAAAATTTACAATTAAAATTTTGAAACAAGAAAAAAAAATTAGATAATCAGACACACACACAGATAGACAGACAGGTAGACAGATAGATAGATAGATAGATAGATGTGTGTGTGTATGGATAGATAGATAGATAGATGTGGTGTATGTGTGTGTGTGTGTGTGTGTGTGTGTGTGTGTGTGTGTTCTAAAAAAAAAAAATCTTATAACAACAAGGACAGAAACAAACAAACAAACAACAGAAAGAAAAGAAACAAACGACACAGTTTTAAGCACGCTTCAGCTCACTCACCGAAAAGATCGTTTCAACTACGCCTTCCTTCCCTGACGCTCACTCACACACAGGATCTGAGATCGACACACACACACACACACACACACACACATACACACACTTACTTCACTTCACTTTGCACGGCAGTCACTGGCCTCACAGGCACACTGGCTGAAAACCGATCTCTTCAAATAATCTCTCACCGCTCCTTTCTATGTCACCTATCGATCAGGTCAGGTGACCGCCTTTCACCTTCACCTTTTTTCTCCTGCTCACAGGTAGGTATACAGGCACACACACGCACACACACACACACACACACACACGCACACACGCACATACACACACACACACACACACACACACACACACACACAGAGGCACAGAGGCACACGCGTGCGTACAGTCATACGCGCACACACAGACAGACATAGACACACACACATGCAGAGGCATGCGCGCGCGCGCACACACACACACACACACATAGGTGCAGACAGACAGACAGACACACACACACACACACACATAGGTGCAGACAGACAGACAGACAGACAGACAGACACACACACACACACACACACACACACACACACACACACACACACACACACACACACACACATTGACCGCGCCGAGTTTCTAACAACCTGGGAAACACATAAAGAGAGAGAGAGAGAGAGAGAGAGAAGAGAAAAGAAGTTTTCCAACCCTTCACAGCGTGTCAAGTAATTTCACTGGCTTTGTTGTGTGTGCCAACGGGAAGGAGGGAGAAAGAGAGAGGGGGGGGGCGGGTGGTGAGGTAGATGGGAGTGAATAGGGTAGGAAGACACGGTGAGAGAGAGAGAGGTGGGGGTGTGTGAGGTAGATGGGAGTGAATAGGGTAGGAAGACACGGTGAGAGAGAGAGAGGGGGTGTGTGTGAGGTAGATGGGAGTGAATAGGGTAGGAAGACACGGTGAGAGAGAGAGAGGTGGGGGTGTGTGAGGTAGATGGGAGTGAATAGGGTAGGAAGACACGGTGAGAGAGAGAGAGAGAGGTGGGGGTGTGTGGTGAGGTAGATGGGAGTGAATAGGGTAGGAAGACACGGTGAGAGAGAGAGAGGTGGGGGTGTGTGAGGTAGATGGGAGTGAATAGGGTAGGAAGACACGGTGAGAGAGAGAGAGGGGGGTGTGTGAGGTAGATGGGAGTGAATAGGGTAGGAAGACACGGTGAGAGAGAGAGAGAGGGGGGTTGTGTGAGGTAGATGGGAGTGAATAGGGTAGGAAGACACGGTGAGAGAGAGAGAGAGAGGGGGTGTGTGAGGTAGATGGGAGTGAATAGGGTAGGAAGACACGGTGAGAGAGAGAGAGAGAGAGGGGGGTGTGAGGTAGATGGGAGTGAATAGGGTAGGAAGACACGGTGAGAGAGAGAGAGAGGGGGGGGGGCAGACAGACAGACAGACACAGAGAGAGACAGGGAGAGAGACAGACAGACAGACACAGAGAAAGAGAGAGACGGGGAGAGAGATATAATTATACATTAAGAGAGAGAGAGAGAGAGAGAGGGAGACAGTGGGAAACAGAGACTATTTTCTTATGTCCGTATGAGCAGAAGAGACAGGCAGACAGACAGACAGACAGACAGGAAAAAAAGACAATATATCGTAATCAATATAACAGACTGACCGACAGACAGACAGGCGGACACACAGACAGAAAGAGAGAACATAACGGATTCATTTGGAAGGACTAACAGACCCACCATCCACTGCACACACACACACACACACACACACACACACACACACACACACACACATACGCACACGCACGCACGCACGCATGCAGAGGAAGAGAGAGAGAGAGTGAGAGAGAGGGAGATGGAGGGTCAGAGAGATAGAAAGGCAGATATACACACAGAGATAAACAGACAGACAGACAGACAGATAAACAGATACAGGCAGAGATTGACATAGGGAAATAGACAGATAGAGACAGAGAGACAGACAGACAGATACAGGCAGAGTTTGAGATAGGGAAATAGATAGATAGAGACAGAGAGACAGACAGACAGACAGACAGATACAAGCAGAGTTTGACATAGGGAAATAGATAGATAAATAGAAAATACCAGCTGAAGTGACTGGTTTGTATGGCTTGTATTTCCTGTCCATGAAACATCACAGGGGGGTAAAGAGAGACAGACAGACAGACAGACAGACAGACACAGAAAGATACACATACAGAGAGGTAAGAGAAAGAGGAGAGAGAGAGAGAAGAAGAAGAAGAAAGGAGAGTGGGTGAAAAGAGAGACAGGCAGCCAGAGAGACAGAGATACAGACAGAGAAAGAGATACAGAAACAGAGACACAAAGAGAGAGAGAGTGGGGGCGGGGAGGGGGGGGGGCGGCGGGGGAGAGAGACAGAGAGAGAGGGGAGAGATTCGGATTCGGATTCGGATTCGGATGGTTTATTCAAAAAAGGCCTTAGCCCCTTATGAAGGGGTGGTGTGTAAACTTATTTCGAAAGGATTATGACATACAATATATGATACAATAAAACAAAACAATACCTAGATTGATAATCAGGAACAACTAAATGACCGGATTTGGAATGCTTTGTGTAGATAACCTGCAAACTGTCTGACTTCTTCTTCACGACGTGACGTCATAAGCAAAACTAGTTTAAACATAGAAGGCTGAGAGTAATATTTCTGGGGTATGAAATTATATCTTAGTTCACATAACTTTGGACAACAAAACATGAAATGTAATTCGTTTTCTTCTGCCTTTGTGCACAATGGACAAATAAGATCATGATCACTATGCTGTGTGTATCGAAAATGATGAATTGCAATATCTGAAAGCCCAAACCTAAATCTTGTCATGACATATTTTAAATGTTTTGCCAAATTCATGGATAAATACGTTGGGACACAATGTAAAGAGTTGATCTGATAATACACATGAGGGGAGAGAGACAGAGAGAGAGGGGGGAGAGAGAAAGAGAGTGAGGGTGGGGGAGAGAGAGAGATACAGAAACAGAGACACAAAGAGAGAGAGAGAGGGGGGGCGGGGGGGCAGAGAGAAAAGAGAGAGAGGGGGGAGAGAGGGGAGAGAGACACAGAGAGAGAGGGGGGGAGAGAGAAAGAGAGAGAGGGTGGGAGAGATAGATATACAGAAAGAGAGACACAAAGAGAGAGAGGGGGGAGCGGGGTAGAGAGACAGAGAGAGAGAGGGGAGAGAGGGGAGAGAGACAGAGAGAGAGGGGGGGGGGGGAGAGAGAAAGAGAGAGAGGGTGGGGGAGAGAGAGGGATACAGAAACAGAAACACAAAGAGAGAGAGAGGGGGGGGGGGTGCGGGGGAGAGAGACAGAGAGAGAAAGGGGGGGAGAGAGGGGAGAGAGACAGAGAGAGAGAGGGGGGGAGAGAGAAAGAGAGAGAGGGTGGGGGAGAGAGAGAGATACAGAAACAGACACAAAGAGAGAGAAAGAGCGGGGATGGAGAGAGAGAGAGAGAGAGAGAGAGTTAATGAACCAAATCAGTAATTGGTTGGCTTTGTTCCACATGACTGAAGCCGGCTCCCTCAGCTCTCAGTGAAGAGGGGGATTAACCCTTTAACTCTCTCAATCACACCTGGAAGGATTTGTACCTGTAATTACAGGTAGAACTGAGAGAGAGGAGGGAGGGGAGGGAGGGCAGTGCTGAAAGGGAGAGCGGGAAAGTGGGAGACAGAGACACAGAGAAAGAGAGAGAGACAGAGACATAGACAAAGGCAGACAGACAGAGAGAATTCTTTTATCTAACCTTTTATCGACCAGTGTGTGTGTGTGTGTGTGTGTGTGTGTGTGTGTGTGTGTGTGTGTGTGTGTGTGTGTGTGCATGTGTGTGTGTGTGTGTGTGTGTGTGTGCGTGTGTGTGTGTGTGTGTGTGTGTGTGTGTGTGTGTGTGTGTGTGTGAGTCTCTTTTTTATTTTAAATTTGGGGTGTGCGTGTTATAATTCTCTTGATAAACATCAAAGAGTGTGTGTGTGTGTGTATGTTGTTTTGTTGTTGCTGTTTTTTTGTGTATTTGTGTTTATCTCTGTCTCTGTCTGTGTGTGTGTGTGTGTGTGTGTGTGTGTGGAGGGAGGTGTGGAGGGGGGTGTTTTCATGCACACATACTTTACAGGTTGGGAGAAAATCTATTTTGATTGTGTGAAATTTGTTGTTGTTGTTGTTGTTGTTAGAACACCAGCTCAAAATCATTGTTGCTGTTGCTTATAATCCAGCCCAGCCGACGGCACAGGGCCATACCAGGACTGCCCAAACTACACGAATGTCCAACCCACGTTGAACACAAAACTGTCACATACACAGAAATCCCATGAACCTGCAAAACACAGTTGATGACACATTGTCCAAACCTTTCAGCTACTCGGGGCAAATAAAACAAGGCTGTGTTGAGTACGTCAGCCCTTCCGTTTGATTTATCATCCTCAGATTACAAGAAATCGTGAAAAAGGAGAGAGCAAATACTTCAAGGCAAACAATCAACGACAACGAAAAAAAAAACACCCCAAAAACAAGAGGCAAGGCCTTCAAGGCTCACTTGTGATACACTTTAAAAAAAATCCAAGCTTTTTATTTATTGAGTATAATTTCAAAATGTAATGTTTAAGATGAGAAAGATCAGTTTAAAGCAAATTAAGTCCCCTTGCATTAATTACAGAGTAATTTCCCTTTTTTTTACTATCTGCACCAAAACGTTTGCAAAAATAAATAAAACTTCAAAGCTTAGCAAAAGAAGTTCCTGTTTGAACAAAAAATGATAATAATGACTGCTCTTGTTGTTGGGTCAGAATATCAGATCAAAGTGCCAAGTTTAGAGAATACAAAAAATATAAATATAACAGTAAATGCCCATCCCAGAGGTGCAATATTGTTTTAAACAAGATGACTGGAAAGAACTGAATTTTTCCTATTTTTATGCCTAATTTGGTGTCAACTGACAAAGTAGTTGCAGAGAAAATGTCAATGTTAAAGTTTACCACAGACACACACACACACAGACAACCGAACACCGGGTTAAAACATAGACTCACTTTGTTTACACAAGTGAGTCAAAAACCACAAAAGGGCCATAATGATAGTCAAATACTGCTGCAGAATGGATCGCTGGTGCCCATTCCAGTGTTTATAATTTCACTACCTAATCGCCAGAGCAACACAACACAGGGGGAAAGAGAGAGAGAGAGAGAGAGAAAAAAAACAGTGTGAAAGCTTGCTTGAAAAAAAAGAAAGGGGAATGGACTGGGAAAGCAGAAAAAGGAAACAACAGTGAAGGAAGGAAAAAGGGCAGAAATAACGAGAGTAATAGAAAAGAGGAAATTTCTAGCACAGAATTTCCAGAAGACGGGGTTTGGTATCTATCCTGAAAGACCGTGGGCATTCCACTCCTGTCATACATTTCCAAGTTCCGACATAAAGCCTCACAAAGCTGTCTCACCTCCACTTTGCGTGCACATTGTACACACTTACATTCGCTTCCGCCTGACGACAGGCGCAATAGCCGAGTGGTTAAAGCGTTGGACTGTCAATCTGAGGGTTCTGGGTTCGAATCACGGTGGGTAAAGGGTGGAGATTTTTACGATCTCCCAGGTCAACAAATGTGCAGACCTGCTAGTGCCTGAACCCCCTTCGTGTGTATATGCAAGCAGAAGATCAAATACGCACATTAAAGATCCTGTAATCCATGTCAGTGTTCGGTGGGTTATGGAAACAAGAACATACCCAGCATGCACACCCCCAAAAACGGAGTATGGCTGCCTACATGGCGGGGTAAAAACGGTCATACACGTAAAAGCCCACTCTTGTGCATACGAGTGAACGTGGGAGTTGCAGCCCACGAACGCAGAAGAAGAAGAAGAAGCTTCCGCCTGACAGCAGCATGGAATCTTCACATTCACATATAATATCAGTTTAGGAACTGTTCGTTTTCAACTCTGTGGGAATATGAATCCATTGACTTCCTTGTTGACCTGGGAGAACCTCAACATCCAGTATCACTATCTTCGATCACCTGTAGTCTCACAACTGCTCAAGACGTTACCAACGCGACTGACCTGCCTCTTCGCTCCACACAATCCTGTCTCCTCCACACAATCCTGTCTCCTCCACACAATCCTGTCTCCTTCACACAATCCTGTCTCCTCCACACAATCCTGTCTCCTTCACTCAATCCTGTCTCCTCCACACAATCCTGTCTCCTCCACACAGTCCTGTCTCCTTCACACAATCCTCGTCTCCTCCACACATTCCTGTCTCCTTCACTCAATCCTGTCACAATCCTGTCTCCTCCACACAATCCTGTCTCCTCCACACAATCCTGTCTCCTTCACTCCTCCACTCAATCCTTCTCTCCTCCACACAATCCTGTCTCCTTCACACAATCCTGTCTCCTCCACACAATCCTCGTCTCCTCCACACAATCCTGTCTCCTTCACTCAATCCTCTCCTCCACTCAATCCTTCTCTCCTTCACACAATCCTGTCTCCTCCACACAATCCTGTCTCCTTCACACAATCCTGTCTCCTCCACACAATCCTGTCTCCTTCACACAATCCTGTCTCCTCCACACAATCCTGTCTCCTCCACACAATCCTGTCTCCTCCACTCAATCCTGTCTCCTCCACACAATCCTCGTCTCCATCCTCCTTCGTCGTAGCTTGCTTCTAACGATACTTGCATCTAGCCTACATCATGTTTAACAGTTCTCTGCTCTCTTCACACACACACACACACACACACACACACACACACACCTATCTATCTATCTGTCTATCTGTTCTCAAGACCTGACTAAGCGCGTTGGGTTACGCTGCTGGTCAGGCATCTGCTTGGCAGATGTGTAGCGTATATGGATTTGATCGAACGCAGTGACGCCTCCTAGAGCTACTGATACTGATACTCTATCTATATCTATAGAGACAGACAGACAGACAGTCAGAGACACAGAGAAAGAGAGACAGAAACAGACAGATAGAGAGAGAGAGAGAGGGAGAGATACATACATACATACATACATGCAATCATGCAGTCATGCAGTCATGCAATCGTGCATACATACACACATACATACATACATACATACATACATACATACATACATACATGCAATCATGCAATCGTCCATACATACATACATACATACATACATACATACATACATCAATCAATCAATCGTACATACATACATACATACCCCTCACACAACGACGCCACAAGGCAGCCCCGACACTCCTACTTCCCAACGATCACACCAGTGACTCTAATCGCCAGCCCTTCAGGCTCACTCAGTCCACCAGCCGGTCAGTCTCCAGCCGCTCAACTCCTGGTCACCATACAGTGACCATACCGTGACCAGCCGGCCGCTGTGCATGTGGAGGGGGGCAGGGGTGTGTGTGTGTGGGGGGGGGGGGGTTGGTGTGGAAGTAGAGGGTGGGTGGGTGTGGGGGGTCAGTGGGGCGTGCAGTGTGCACACCGACAGAATTCTGCCAGAGTGCGGATTACAGCGCTTAGGGATGGGGGTGGTGGTGGTGGTGGTGGTGGTTTTAGGCGTTGCGCAGACATGTTAAATTGCAGTGCTTTTTTCTCCCCCCCCCCCCCCCTTACCCCCCTTAAGGCCGGACCAAGCGCGTTGGGTTACGCTGCTGGTCAGACATCTGCTTAGCAGATGTGGTGTAGCGTGTATGGATTTGTCCGAACGCAGTGACGCCTCCTTGAGAAAGTGAACTGAAAGGGCTGGAGGAGGAAGGCGGCAGGATGGTTAAGACGCTCAGCTGCCGATATGGAGAGCACTTGAGGGTGCGGGTTCGAATCTCGCTGTCGACGTTTTCCCCCCAAGTTTGACTGGAAAATCGAACATGCGTATAGTCATTAGGATGAGATGATAAACCGAGGTCCCGTTTTCAGCACGCACTTGGCGCACTGTCGGGGAAGAAAAACAAAAAACCCATGGCAACGACAGTGTTGTCCTCTGGCAGAATGATGTGAAAGAAGTCCACTCTGATAGGTACACAATTATTTCAGCATGCACTCAAGGCCTGATTTAGGGCGTTTGGCTATGCTGCTGGTCACGCATCTGCCTAGCAGATGTGGTGTAGCGTACATGGATTTCAGTGTCCGAACGCATCGACGCCTTCTTTAGAAAGTGAAACTGAAACTGAATCCAGGGTGGAAAGCTGCCCAGACACTTTCCGCAATGTTGAAGGAAGAGACACGGCATGTATTCTGAGCTTTTGTGCCTCAAGAAACATAATTATACCCTGCTCCCATCCACTCAGAATCGTGCTTTATCATGTGGTTACTTCCCTTAGCATAGGGTTACCACGTGACTCGTAGCGTATTTCCGGCCAACGCAGCTTCATCGATAATTAAGATTGCTGGCGTGTGGTATCCGTGCCACTGGAGCGATGGACCCTTTGACTTACCACTGTGAGCTAAACGACACAGAGTGTGATCAAGACCCCAAGCGGGTTATGAAATGCAGAGAAAGTGGTTTTGCCTGCAGCGCTGTGTGTGTGACCGATTGACCCTTTCACACACAGAGAATGAAGTGAAGGTCAAAGCCTGTGACTCCACGGGTAGAGTAAACCATATTTGTTTTTGTATTTCTCTTTTTATCACAACAGATTTCTCTGTGTGAAATTCGGGCTGCTCTCCCCAGGGAAAGCGCGTCGCTACACTACAGCGCCACCCTTTTTTTTTTCTTTTTCTTTTTTTCCTGCGTGCAGTATTATTTGTTTTCCCATCGAAGTGGATTTTTCTACAGAATTTTGCCAGGAACAACTCTTTTGTTGCCGTGGGTTCTTTTACGTGCGCTAAGTGCATGGTGCACACGGGACCTCGGTTTATCGTCTCATCCGAATGACTAGCGTCAACACCACCACTCAAGGTCTAGTGGAGGAGGAGAAAATATCTGCGGCTGAGCCGTGATTCGAACCAGCGCCCTCAGATTCTCTCGCTTCCTAGGCGGGCGCGTTACCTCTAGGCCATCACTCCATATTGAAACGATGTTGAGTCTTGGTACATGTAGGGCCCGTCTTATGATTCAAAATCACCCTTTCTTCTTCTTCGTTTCAACTGGATATCAAACGTGCTTGCTACACTGACGACCTGTTTTCATTGTCATGGTCAGACTACTGTTTCCGACAGCTTGAAAGTTGTCTCCACATGAGACAAACATTTGAACTATTTCCCTCTTCTTCTTCGTTCGTGGGCTGCAACTCCCACGTGCACTCGTATGTACACGAGCGGGCTTTTACGTGTTTGGCCGTTTTTACCCCGCCATGTAGGCAGCCATACTCCGTTTTCGGGGATACTTCCCTCTTCTGATTTTGCACCCTTTGTTATTGGTTCTCTCTCTCTCTCTCTCTCTCTCTCTCTCTCTCTCTCTCTCTCTCTCTCTCTCTCTCTCTCTCTCTCTCTCTCTATGTGATTGTCCAGGGTATGGAGAATGTGAAAATGCGGGATTTTTCTGTGTGCAATATTTGTTGTCGTTGTTGTTATTGTTGTTGTTTTTTTCTTTTTTGACTTTTTTTTATGAAAGTGGCTGAACTCCGACTCGGAGGAACTTGAAAGAAAAGGAACTGGAAAAAGGAAAGGAAAGGCGAATGGCTATTGGAGGCAGGACAACAGGCACAAATGTTCTTTCTTCTGACAGAAATGGTCACCATACACATTGGGTCTCTTCCTCATCAGCGGGCTACCACCCGTGCACGTAAGTAATAACAAAGCCACGTCACGCCGCAACAGGCATGTATGTGCACTGCTTGTATGGTGGTCCTATCGTGTCGCAAGTTGTGCGCGGACAAAAACGCACTTTTTCAGAATTTGTTTTCCGTCAGTTTTCCCCAATTTCGGTATAGTTTATAAAATCGTATAATACATACAAAAAACAAACAATTTAGTAAAGAAAAAAATCCTAGAAAGGAATTAGTTTGCACCATATGAATGATGTTACTGGACTAGACGCAAGAAACTAATGTTATTCGGATTCCCACTGCTGATATCCGAGAGATTCGAACCCGGGACCCTCAGATTGCAAGACCAACACTTTAACCACTTGGTGGTATTTTATTGCGTTCGTCACTGATTGGGTTTAGCGTGAAACTAAACGTCAGACACGGCACGTGCAGATACTGGAATCCATGAGCGGACACTGGTTTCCATGTACTGCCACGAAACCATTGCTGACGGTTGCGGCAGTTTCAGTTTCAGTTTCAGTTTCAGTAGCTCAAGGAGGCGTCACTGCGTTCGGACAAATCCATATACGCTATACCACATCTGCCAAGCAGATGCCTGACCAGCAGCGTAACCCAACGCGCTTTGTCAGGCCTTGAGAAAAAAAATAATAATTTTAAAAAATAATGAAAATAAAATAAATAAATAGATAAAAACAAACAAACAAAAACAAACAATGGTGATAAATAAGCAAATAAATGAAGAAGAAGAAAAAAAAAGGCGGCATATATCGTCGACAGTTCTTTTCTGCCGTTTGAGGTCATCGGTTATTCGTTCATTGTCCGTGGTTGATCGTTGGATTTGCTCTGACGTGTTAATCTGTAGGTGGGGTGGGGTTAAGTTATCCGATGGTTTTAAAAGTAGCGCTTGATCGTGTGTTGACTTGGATCAGCGATTCACTTTGGGCAGCTAGCTGTGGATCAGGGAGGAAGATAATCGTGTTGGATTGTTTGGCGTGCTGTGCTGCTTGTGTGGGGATTTGTTTAATGAATGCAGAGAGCTGACGGGTGTGTGTTGTTTGTCCAGGATTGAACGTGCTTATCCTAATCCTGATTTGTTTGCGGGGAGTGGGAGGGGCGTTTTTGTGTGTGTGTGTGTGTTTGTGTGTGTGTGTGTGTGTGTGTGTGTGTGCGCGTGTGCGTGCGCGTGAGTGTGATTGTGGGTGCTTGTTTGTTTGTTTGTGTGTGTGTGTTCGTGTGTGTGTGTGTGTGTGTGTGAAATGAAATGAAATTATGGTGCTTAGAGCCTGTGTGTGTGTGTGTGCGTGTGCGCACGGTGAATGAACAGTGTGTGTGTGTGTTTGTGTGTGTGTGTGTGTGTGTGTGTGTGTGTGTGTGTGTGCGTGACAAAGTGGTTGGCTTCGCGGAGTAACGACTGGATGTACACGAATTTGAACCCCATGGGAGGTGGGTTTTTGTTGTTGTTTTTTGACTCACTTGTGTAAACAGAGTGAGTCTATGTTTTAACTTGGTGTTCAGTTGTGTGTGTGTGTGTGTGTGTGTGTTTGTGTGTGCGCGTGCGTGCGTGTGTGTGTGTGTGTGTGTGTGTGTGTGTGTAGTTCGATCCCGCTCGCATGCCTTTTTCCCCCCAAGCTTATCTTATAATTATATCATATTTAATACAGAGCACTTTTCAACGATTTTAAAAGTCGCTTTTTTTGTTTGTTATTCTTCTCATGATTCCTTTACTGAATAAAGCGCGAAGCACACAAGTGAGTCTTGAAGGCTTTGCCTCTTTGTTTCTTCTTCTTTTTGTCGGTCCGTGGCTGGTTCCTACTCAGATGGGAACACTAGGGACCGCAAATTTAAATCGGGAGTCATCCTCTTCATGGGAGTGTTGTTCATCACACGGGCTACAGTGGAGTCCATTAGAGAGGCTGGCGTTGTTTTTTGTTCACCTGCTCTGTCGCCACAGCTGAGTGCACTGTCAGGCAGAGCGGAGAAGTCGTCCTTTGTCCTTTGTCCTGTCTCATCGCTGGAACAGCCTGCTGGTGCTTGCCTCCCGGTACCCTCCCCCTCACCCCTCTTCCAACCTCACACCATTCCTCCTCTGTGTGTGTGTGTGTGTGTGTGTGTGTGTGTGTGTGTGTGTGTGTGTTATGAAAATGTGTGTGTGTGTGTGTGGTGGGGGGTGGGGTGGAGGAGAGGGGAGGTGTCAGATCTATTTTCTCCCCTCTATTTTCTTGCAACCAGGTTTCAATTCCCACAGGTCTGTATTTTCCCCCACGTCTATGTTACCCGGATCTATATTCCCCCAGGTGTTTGTTCCCCCGCGCCTATGTTCCCGTTCTCCAGGTCTATGTTCCCCTTCGTCTATGTTCCCCTGGTGTATATACCCCCAAGTCTATGTTCCCCTTCGTCTAGGACCACTGCTGACCACTATTGACCACGACCTAAGAGTGCTCAGATTGCTTTTTGTTTTACATTTGTCCATCATTATGTCTTAGCAGGTGTTTAACCACTGATTGACCACTGCTGACCACTGCTGACCACTGTCAGAGTTCAGCTTGCATCACTGTGTGGCGGTTATGCATTAGTGGGACTTCTTGACAGGATCTGACCATTAGCTGACCACAGTTGACTGCTATTGGCCATCATTGACCACTTCCTGCCACTGCTGACCACTAGTGACCACTGCGCAAACATCTTCAAATTTCATTGCTTTGTCATATTTGTGCATTACCAGGACGTGCGTATAGCTGCAGACCACCACTGACCGCTGACCATCGCTGACCACAACTGACCACCGCCATCCACTGACCACCTCTGACCAATGACCACTACAAAACCACTGACCGTTGACCAATGCTGACCGCTGACCACTGCTGACCATTGACCACCGTTGACCACAGTTGATCAGTACCCGAACGTGTAAGCATGACTAAACATACATAGGCTTGGGGGAACACAAGCCTGTTGGATTTAGACCTGGGGGAACTTTGGACCTGGGGGAACTTTGGACCTGGGGGCACACAGACATGATCCCGCTCTCAGTGGGAGTGTCTTTCGTCGTTCTGAGGATCAGTATCACCAGTCTCACGGCTTCGTTTTGAACTGTTTCTAACAGGAAGCTGCTTTGAGACGTGTGATCAGTATCATCAGTCTCACGGCTTCGTTTTGAACTGTTTCTGACAGGAAGCTGCTTTGAGACGTGTGATCAGTATCATCAGTCTCACGGCTTCGTTTTGAACTGTTCCTAACAGGAAGCTGCTTTGAGACGTGTGATCAGTATCATCAGTATCACGGCTTCGTTTTGAACTGTTTCTAACAGGAAGCTGCTTTGAGACGTGTGATCAGTGTCTGGTACAGCCAGAAGAGGCACAGTGTTGGATGCCTTTCAATGCCATTGCCTTCAGACTGTAAAACCCTGTTTTGTATTATGTCAGAGCAGAGCTTTCAGCGTGTTTTCTGAACGTGTATGTAGCTGGCTGGATTCTGGTGCGTCTCATTCGAATCAAATAGGGCTATGGCTTTTCTGAATAAATATCTCTCTCGTCCTCTCTCCACAGACCAGCACACACACACACACACACACACACACACACACACACACACACACACACACACACACACATGCACACATGCACACGTACACATACACACACAGAGATCTATCTACCTATATCTATAATATATATATATATATATATATATATAGAGAGAGAGAGAGAGAGAGAGAGAGAGAGAATCATACATTCATTCATACATACATACATACACCAACACCAATAACGATAACAACAACAACCGACAA
>NC_134897.1:27604674-27607174 GCF_041734735.1 Babylonia areolata | reverse complement strand
AACCACGTCACTAAACAGCCTCCAACACAACCAAGTCACTAAACAGGTCCCAACACAAACCACGTCACTAAAACAGGCCCCAACACAAACCACGTCACAAAACACGCCCACACATTTTCAAAAATCGAAAACAACAACAGCAGAAAACAATTAACCCGTTTCTCACTATAAAAAAAACCCCAACACCTACTTACTGACGATGACAGTAATTGAAGAAGAAGCCATCCACCCCTTCCCCACTTAGTCCAAACTCCTACTTACTGATGATCACTTGTCTGAATTTCCCCCCTCTCTCGCTTCTTCATCCACTACTTGGTGAAGAAGACCCCAGTTAACCCTCTCTTACATACAATGACTTTACTGAGAGATACCCACAAACCAGTGGAGTGATGGCCTAGAGGTAACGCGTCCGCCTAGGAAGCGAGAGAATCTGAGGGCGCTGGTTCGAATCACGGCTCAGCCGCCGATATTTTCTCCCCCTCCATTAGACCTTGAGTGGTGGTCTGGACGCTAGTCATTCGGATGAGACGATAAACCGAGGTCCCGTGTGCAGCATGCACTTAGCGCACGTAAAAGAACCCACGGCAACAAAAGGGTTGTTCCTGGCAAAATTCTGTAGAAAAATCCACTTCGACAGGAAAAACAAATAAAACGGCACGCAGGAAAAAATACAACAACAAAAAATGGGTGGCGCTGTATTGTAGCGACGCGCTTTCCCTGGGGAGAGCAGCCCGAATTTCACACAGAGAAATCTGTTGTGATAAAAAGGAATACAAATACAAATCCAAAAACCTCTAAACCCCAAACTCCTCCTTACTGACTCCACCGTTTCCCTGCACCCACAACCCTTACTGACATTGACAGTAACCGAACCCCCACCCCCACCCCAATCCCCACCCCCTCACCCCCACCACCAACCCTGACTGATATTGTAGTGTACTCTTGTAAACCCATGCAACCCAAACAATGTTAGATGATACTATCAGTTTGAGTTTCTTAAAAAAAAAGAGGCTTCACTGCGTTCGGACAAATCCATATACGCTACACCGTATCTGTTTGGCAAATGCTTGACCAGCAGTATAACCTGACGCGTTTTGTCCGGCCTTGAGTGCATGCATATATCTTTGTGTATCTATCGCAGTTTTATTACTATTATTATTATTATTATCATTATTATTATTATTATTATTATTATCATTGTTATTATTATTATTATTATTATTATCATTACTATTACTGTTGTTATTATTTTCAGTGCGCCAAGTGCACTGTTACACTTACCACCAAGCTAGCTTACATTGCCTGATCTGTCACAGGTAAGGTAGGGGACAGGACAGTTACCACTTACCATCAACCCAGTTTACATTGCCTGATCTGTCACAGGTAAGGTAGGGGACAGGACAGTTACCACTTACCACCAAGCTAGTTTACATTGCCTGATCTGTCACAGGTAAGGTAGGGGACAGGACAGTTACCACTTACCACCAACACAGTTTACATTGCCTGATCTGTCACAGGTAAGGTAGGGGACAGGACAGTTACCACTTACCACCAACACAGTTTACATTGCCTGATCTGTCACAGGTAAGGTAGGGGACAGGACAGTTATCACTTACCACCAAGCTAGCTTACATTGCCTGATCTGTCACAGGTAATGTAGGGGACAGGACAGTTACCACTTACCACCAAGCCAGTTTACATTGCCTGATCTGTCACAGGTAATGTAGGGGACAGGACAGTTACCACTTACCACCAAGCCAGTTTACATTGCCTGATCTGTCACAGGTAAGGTAGGGGACAGGACAGTTACCACTTACCACCAAGCCAGTTTACATTGCCTGATCTGTCACAGGTAAGGTAGGGGACAGGACAGTTACCACTTACCACCAAGCTAGCTTACATTGCCTGATCTGTCACAGGTAATGTAGGGGACAGGACAGTTACCACTTACCACCAAGCCAGTTTACATTGCCTGATCTGTCACAGGTAATGTAGGGGACAGGACAGTTACCACTTACCACCAAGCCAGTTTACATTGCCTGATCTGTCACAGGTAAGGTAGGGGACAGGACAGTTACCACTTACCACCAAGCCAGTTTACATTGCCTGATCTGTCACAGGTAAGGTAGGGGACAGGACAGTTACCACTTACCACCAAGCCAGTTTACATTGCCTGATCTGTCACAGGTAAGGTAGGGGACAGGACAGTTACCACTTACCACCAAGCTAGCTTACATTGCCTGATCTGTCACAGGTAAGGGAGGGGACAGGACAGTTACCACTTACCACCAAGCCAGTTTACATTGCCTGATCTGTCACAGGTAAGGTAGGGGACAGGACAGTTACCACTTACCACCAAGCCAGTTTACATTGCCTGATCTGTCACAGGTAAGGTAGGGGACAGGACAGTTACCACTTACCACCAAGCCAGTTTACATTGCCTGATTTGTCACAGGTAAGGTAGGGGACAGGACAGTTACCACTTACCACCAAGCCAGTT
>NC_134897.1:27597174-27599674 GCF_041734735.1 Babylonia areolata | reverse complement strand
TGTTGGTAGTGACAGTCATGGTGTGTAGCTGTGTTTGTAGTGAAAGTCATGGTGTGTAGTTGTGTTGGTAGTGACAGTCATGGTGTGTAGCTGTGTTGGTAGTGACAGTCATGGTGTGTAGCTGTGTTGGTAGTGACAGTCATGGTGTGTAGCTGTGTTGGTAGTGTGGACAGAGTGTGACAGTCATGGTGTGTAGCTGTGTTGGTAGTGTGGACAGAGTGTGACAGTCATGGTGTGTAGCTGTGTTTGTAGTGACAGTCATGGTGTGTAGCTGTGTTGGTAGTGACAGTCATGGTGTGTAGCTGTGTTGGTAGTGACAGTCATGGTGTGTAGCTGTGTTGGTAGTGACAGTTATGGTGTGTAGCTGTGTTGGTAGTGACAGTCATGATGTATAGCTGTGTTGGTAGTGTGGACAGAGTGTGACAGTCATGGTGTGTGGCTGTGTTTGTAATGACAGTCATGGTGTGTAGCTGTGTTGGTAGTGACAGTCATGGTGTGTAGCTGTGTTGGTAGTGTACTGACACTCATGATGATAAGATCACCCACAGACCAACATTTCAGCCGGTAACAGACTTTGACTCTTCCCTGCACATACTGCAGATATACAGACAACAAATTTGCAACCTGGAATAGGCATTAACGTTTCCTTGACAAAAAAAAAAACATTGCTAGTACGCTGATACGTTTTCACCTTGTGAACATTAATCTGCCACTTCAAACGCTTCAGACATTTCTGCACATCATGTCTGCGTCTTTTTGTAATCGTTATCTGCTCTGTCTTCTTTATTTAAGAAGTATAAATGCCTCCCGCATTTGTATGTTGTTTTGGTATACTATTGAATGTTGTTACTGTATTTATTTCCACACTGCTTTGTCGTGTCTCTCTATCGATCTGCATGCATCGCTCAGTATTTGTACTGGGTTGTTTTGAAAGACTGTGAACATCCGATTACTCGCGGGTCTGGCAGTCGGGTTGTGTCACCATTCAGAGCACTGGGCAGGAATCGTATTTCTGGAAACCACATGGAGCAATGTGGCTGAATGGTTAAGATGCTGGTCTACCAGTACAGTGTCCGTGAGGGTCTGGACTTGGAACCCCACCATCGCCCTTTCTCTCAGGTTTGACAGGAACCGACTGAGCGTCTGGTCACTCGGAGGAGACGATAAACCGAGGTCTCTGTGTGCCTCACGCCATTGGCGCACTGAAAAACAGCCCATGGCAACGTGAGTGTCGTTCTCTGGCAGAATTATGTAAAGATATTCACTCTGATATGTACACAAATATGATATGCTTGTGAGGCATCCGTCTAGTGGATGTGGTATTGCTTGTTGATAGATAGATAGATAGATAGATAGATAGACAGATAGATAGATAGATAGATAGATAGATAGATAGACAGATAGATAGATAGATAGATAGATAGATATTTGTCCGAACGCAGTGACGCCTCCTTGAGGAACTGGAACTGAAGCAAACAGTGTGCTCTCCGGTCCATTACCTGCGCTGCCTGTCTGTCTGTCACATGAACAAGTCCTGGTGCTGAGAGACAGGAGGTGCCGGGGTTGGAGGAGGGAGGACATCCACCAAAATGATGTCGTGACACACACACCCCTCTCCACACACACACACACACACACACACACACACACACACACACACACACACACACACACACACACACCTCATCGACGTGGTGGAAATAACCGATTTAAGTGCTGAACATGGAATGCGACATAAATTCCACATAATCTTCTTCAGCGAAATCATTAACTTCAAAACAATGCTGTCCCTCTGGCTTCCAGAGTCCTGCGTACTGTCCACATTTCTCCTCACCACCGCACTCTACACTGGTTCCCCACTGAAGCTAGAATCAAATACAAAGTTGTGTGTCTCTGCTATTCTGTTTTCCACTCCACAAGACCTACATATATTTCTGACCTTATCAGTGCTTACATTCCCGCAAGAACTCTCCGGTATTCCTCTGACTGATACCTTTTGAAACCTCCTCGTGTCAATACAAGAACCTATGGTGAATGTTCTTCCTTCCTTGCTGCTCCTCATGTCTGGAACAACCTTCCTCATCATACCCCTGCACCTGATTCTATCTCTGCCTGTCGAGCATGACAAAAAACATCTTAATGAAACCTTTCTATAAGCACTCTCAGTTTCCTTCACTCCAACATCATCCTTCTCGCTCGCTTTGGATGCATGACGAATGAAAGAGGAGAGTGGGGAGGAGGGTGAAGGGAGAAAGAGTGGTTGTGAATGATTGATGTAATATGTGACCTTTCCTTTCATGTGAAGCACTCTGAGCTCTTACAGAGAAAGGGCGCCATATTTGTGTACATTATTACAGCTTTATTATTACAAACGAAAATAATAACAGAACTGTGCACGCACCAAGCCTAACATTCGACCATACTTACCTTGAGGTGGCTTTCATTTTGCAGAGATCCTTCGATTTTTTTTTTCTTGCTGAACAAGCAGGATAGCAGATTC
>NC_134897.1:27557174-27587174 GCF_041734735.1 Babylonia areolata | reverse complement strand
AGTTGACACCAAATTTGGCATAAAAATAGGAAAAATTCAGTTCTTTCCAGTCATCTTCTTTAAAACAATATTGCACCTCTGGGATGGGCACAAAAAAATTAAAAAAGAAGCCTAATTATATGCAAACTGCATTTACTGTTAATTTATATTTTTTGTATTCTCTAAACTTGGCACTTTGACCTCTTATTCTGACACAACAACAAGAGGAGTCATTATTATCGTTTTTTGTTCAAACAGGAACTTCTTTTCCTAAGCATGGAATTTTTATTTATTTTGCAAACGTTTTGGTGCAGATAGTAAAAAATGGAAATTGCTCTGTAATTAATGCTAGGGGACTTAATTTATCACAAGTGAGTCTTGAAGGCCTTGCCTCTCTTGTTTTTGTTGGATGTTTTCATTTGTAAATATTGTTGTGCAATACCCTATTGTCTTAACATGAGTATGTGTGTGGGGGGTTAGTATATCGTCAGCTATTGGGAATTCTTATTTGACTAAATTTTAATCTCTTCTTATGTTGCGCATGATGATTTTATGCTAGTGTTTACAACGAGCCTGTGACTGCACAACTTAATTTCCGTGTGGATTAATAAAGTGTTTTTGATTTGATTTGATTTGATTTGAACAAAACGTCCAGCTATTCGGGTGAGACGATAAGCCGAGGTATCGTGTTCATAGACGCCATTTTTCCCGTGTTTCTGGCACGAGGAAGTATTTCACTCAGTTCAGTAAAGTGACTGGATGATATTATTATGATTATTATAATGCTACCACTCGCTTTCGCCTCATCCTTGCTACCGTTACTGTAATAGTTGACATAATTGATGCTGTTGCTATGTTACAACTGGTCCAGGCTATTTTCTTATTAATGTCATCTTAAATCATCATGATTACTGCAATCAATAATGTGTAAACATTGATTGAATGATTGGACTTTTTTTCTTCTGTATTTGTTGATGTTGTTGTTGTTACTGGTTTGTTTTGGTTTGGTTTGTTTTGTCTTTCTCTCTGTAGTGGAGGATGCTACTGTTCGTTTTATATTGTTTGTTTCACACTGTTCTCTGTATTGTATACATGTCTTTGGCAAAAAAAAAAAAAAAAGTTTAAAAAAAAAAAGTGACTGGCGGTGAAAGGGTTAAGTACCTTACGCAAACACCGCTCTGCTCTGACTCCCAGACGACCCTCGCTGTGTGAAGAAGACGGGCAACAACCCTGACCCTGACGACTGTTCCCGCTTCGTGTCGTGTGCCAACGGCACCATGATCGCCGTGCAGCGCTGTGGAGACGGAACCCTGTACTGGCCCAAGAACAACACCTGCGAGTTCGCTGAGGCCGTGGTGCACGAGTGTGGCAGCAGGAAGATCCCGGAGACCATCATCATCCGTGAGTACACGACGTGACACCGTGTGTCTAGGTCAGGCAGCAGGTCGGGTCGATGGAGGCTGGTGTTGGCTGCCGTCAGTGGGAGCGGTCTTTGATTAGCGGTGCCGAGTTTGCACAGCGTTATGAGTAGCAGTAGTAGTAGTAGTAGTAGAATTTGTAGTAGTAGCAGAGGCAGTAGTAGTAGTAGTAGTAGTAGTAGTAGTAGTATCATTTCATTTACTTTCGGTTTTTTTTTCTAAAAAAATTATCCTTTTTTTTTTTTTTTTTTTGTCTTTATTTCTTTTTGGGGGGAGGAGGTCGGGGGGGTGGGGGGGGGGAGGGAGGCCATTGTCAATTCCATAGTACTTACGAAAACTTTTAACACAAAGCGAACTTGACACGGCAAAGATCGCTCGTGCAATAATGTAGAATAATAATACATGTGAACTTTTACGTGCATGACCTTTTTTTTTTTTTTTTCACCTGGGCACACTCAGTTATCGGGACGGGTGTGCACGCTGGCGATGTTCTTGTATTTGTATTTGTATTTCTTTTTATCACATCAGATTTCTCTGTGTGAAATTCGGGCTGCTCTCCCCTGGGAGAGCGCGTCGCTACACTACAGCGCCACCCTTTTTTTTTGTTTTGTTTTTTTGTATTTTTTCCTGCGTGTAGTTTTATTTGTTTTTCCTATCGAAGTGGATTTTTCTACAGAATTTTGCCAGGAACAACCCTTTTGTTGCCGTGGGTTCTTTTACGTGCGCTAAATGCATGCTGCACACGGGACCTCGGTTTATCGTCTCATCCGAATGACTAGCGTCCAGACCACCACTCAAGGTCTAGTGGAGGGGGAGAAAATATCGGCGGCTGAACCGTGATTCGAACCAGCGCACTCAGATTCTCTCGCTTCCAAGGCGTACACGTTACCTCTAGGCCACCACTCTTGGCTGCATGACCCACCGACCCCCTGGTATGGATCACAGGACCTTTAACCTGCACACTGGATCTTCTGCATGCGTGTTCACACGATGGGGGTTCAGGCGCTCCAGCAGGTCCGAACATCTGTTGACCTGGGGGATCAGGATAATCTCCACTGGTGCGCATCACCCCATTGATTAAAGCGTTGGAGCTTCAACCTTATGGTCCGAGGTTCGTATCTCGGTAACGGTGCCCGGTGGGTGAAGGCTGGGGATTTTTCCTATCTCCCGGGTCAACATAATGTGCAGACCTGCTGGTGCCTGAATCCCCTTCGTGTGTATACGCACGCAGATGATCAAATACGCACGTTCAAGTTCCTGTAATCCATGTCAGCGTTCGGTGGGTTATGGAAATAAGAACATACCCAGCATGCACGCCCCTAAAATCGGAGTATGGCTGTCTACATGGCGGGGTAAATAAACAAAATTGTCATACACGTAAAACGTTACATGTTTGTATACGTATATGTGGCGTGAGTGAAACCTGATTAAATGAAACAGGGATACGATTGATGAGCGCCCAATGGCAGCTGTCAGTCGGCTCTACCCAGGTAGGCAGGCTGTTGTGAAAATGATCCCGTGTTTGTTGTTTGTCAACTCTTTGAGCTTGGTCTCTGACCGAGGATAGACGTTATATAAGTATCCATAATTATCATCAACACTCCGGCTTGACCCCCCAAGGTGCCGGGATTGGGATTTAGACCCCAGCATCGTCAGGGGAATCTGCAGCACTTTGCTCACAAAACATGACTGATTACAGTCCCCGAAGATGGGCCTTCGGTTTGATACGTTCAAACACTTCTGACCCAACTGAGACTCGTTTCGCAATCCAGATTTTCTTTTTCTTTTTCCACATGTTTGTTTTAGGTGAGGAACTAGATACCCACTTTTTTTTCTTTCTTTTTTTCTTTTTTTCTTTTTTTTTGTACAGACGTTCTCCATATGACTTGGTTGTTTGTTTATTTGTTTTTTGTGTTGTTGTTGTTGTTGTTTTTGTGTGTGTATGTGTGTGTGTGTGTGTGTGTGTGTGCGCGCGCGCGCGCACGTGCTGCAGGCGAGAAGGACCTGCCATGTATCCATACTTGTTTACAGACGTTCTTTATAATGATTGCGAGTGTGTGTGTCGCTGTTTGTGTGTGCGCGCGCGTGCATGTGTGTCTCTCTGTGTGCGCGCACATGAATGTATGTATGTGTGTGTGTGTGTCTATGTGTGTGTGTGTGCCTGTGTGTGTCTGTTTGTGTGTGTGTGTGTGTGTCTGTTTGTGTGTGTGTGCGTGTGTGTGTGTGTTAATGTGTGTGTGTGTGTGTGTGTGTGTGTGTGCACGTGGTACAGGCGAGGAGGACCCCCTGTGCCGGGATGACGGCCAGGCCCCGGACCCCCAGAGCTGCCGGCACTTCATCCTGTGCCAGCACGGGCGCCGCACCCAGCGCATCCAGTGCCCTCACGGCACCGCCTTCTCCACCACCTCCCGCAAGTGCGAGTGGCACTCCGAGGTCAACTGCAACTCCAGAGAGTAGGGCAGCAGGCCGCTTGGCGCGGGCACCTGCCAGTGGTACTCTCTGATCTAACGCATGGCCGGAGAGTAGAGGCAAGGGGGTCAACTGAAAGATCTGAGTTGAGGGAGAGAGTGGTTGGGCGGTGGTGGGGTGGAGAAGAGGGGGAGGGACGGGGGGGGGGGGGGGAGGTGTGGTGGTCTGCATCGTCTGCGGTAAAAAAAAAAAAAAAATCGGGAGACATCTTGGTGGTGGTGGTCATGGTCCTCCTTACGTCACTGAGTATTGTTCACTTTATCTCCCCCCCCCCCCCCCTGTTGTGTGGTTGAGAAGTACAGGCCACCACGAGCTTTCTGTCTGGAAGGTGTGAGTACCACTGTGAGGTCTCTCTTATTATCAAAAACTGACTGCATCTTCAGCTGTGCTTTCACTGTATACGTTTTCTTTCTTATGTCTTCGCTTGATTAAAACTGAACGCTTTTTTTTTTCTTCTTCTTCTTTCTTTCTTTCTTTTTTTTTTTTTTTTTTTTTCTTTCTTTTCGTTCATATTCGTTTTTTTATCATTCAATATCATTTTCAATTTCGCCTGTTGCTTTTGTTGTAAATGTCTGTTCCATCGCGAATCCCGTTTAGTCACTGCCCTTTTCAATTCGGAAGAAACAAAACCTTTATGATAACACCAAGGACAATTTCTAAGGTCAAAAAAATTGTCAATCTCTGCTTTCTAAAACACGAACTATACTGATCAAATAAATCATCGGAGAAACTGTGCAGATTGAAAGATGGGACAAATTACACAGATGAAGACATTGGACTAAAATTGTGTGCATATTATGCATGCATTAGCGACGGAATAGCTATGTTTAGAGTTCAGTTGTGAGATTCAGCGGTGAAAGATTTGCTGCCTGCCATCACTTGTTTTCATGTGTGTTCTTGTCAGCCTCACAATCACTGCACAGAGCAACAGCTGTTGTTGTGGGTTTGAAGTGTGTTGTTAACCGATCAGCTAGTGTGGCCATCAGTGTAGTTGTGTTGATGGTGAGAACAGTGCTACATGTGTTTCACATTAATTTTTACAAGAAGTTACATGAAATGTGTAACAATGAACATGTCCATCAATGTCCATTAATTACCCCTTCGAGGTTTCCTGAAAATATCGCACGTCTTCTTGTTTACTGCCACCGTTGATAAATCATCTGACACAATAAACTAGCGGTGTTTGTTTGTTTGCTTGTTTTTTTTTTTCTCCTACAAATGAAATAAACAAACCATTCCCGTGCCCTCTTCATTAAAGATTGAAAAGACTTTAACAAAACTGAACAATATCTGATGATTTTTTTCCCATTCCCATGATATGTTTGTTTCATTGCTTCCCATTAATTGTCCCTTGACATTCATTTTACTGTATATTCTTTCTTTTCAAATGCCATTTCTTAACTGAAATATAAAAAACAAATATCAGTAACGCCCAATACTGAATGAGCCAAATACGACAAGAAGCATTACTCAACTGTTCAAAACTGGTTTTTTTTTCATATTTAAAGCACAAGTGCGATTTTACATTGTCGCTGTTTCTCTCAACAGTAAGGTACAGTGCT
The DNA here is from genome assembly GCF_041734735.1 of Babylonia areolata. NCBI lineage: Eukaryota > Metazoa > Mollusca > Gastropoda > Neogastropoda > Buccinidae > Babylonia > Babylonia areolata. The sequence goes on along the minus strand of NC_134897.1, from coordinate 27,581,746 downwards.
TGCTTCTAGTTCTACGTGTCGACACCTCTGTGGTGGCTGAACAGTTTTGGCATTAAACCTGACAGTATTAATTCCTCCTGGTGTGAACAGTTACTGTTTTGGCAACACATACACACACACACACACACCACACAGAGAGACACCCAGACACACACACACCTTCACCTTCACCTCTCCCGTAGTCTGGGTTCAGACCGTTGGGGCTGACCTGGCCACCACCCCTCTCCACACACACACACACACACACACACACTAAAACTGCCCATTATATATGGTTACATCTTGATTTTGTGATGTCATGTAATAGAGAATATAGCAGTTCCATATTGCTAATTATTTTCCAAAAAGCCTTTGCATCAAATTCAATTATGATGTAACATAATATTCCTTAGCATGAAATGTATCATGTTTGCTTTTTTTTTTTTTTTCAACGATTGCTTTTCCTGTTGACACCATATGTGCACACGCTGGTCTTTTCAACACACATGGATCCACTTTGAAAGTGTATATTTGTGTAGGCACTCACTGACACGTTGTGAGCAACTCTTTAAAAAGATTTGGTTAAAAATACAAGGTGACATGCTGAATGATTGTCATGAGCAAATAAACTGTTTTCAAATATATATGTCTGTGTTTTGTCATTTCTATCTCTAACTTCAAATGCTTTTATAACTATTGTTGTTACTCTTTCTTCTTCTTCTTCTTCTTCTTCTGTCCCATTTTCTGCACTGTCTCGGTGACATTACTTCCACGCTGCTCGTCCCGTGTCCCCCATACACAGTCACACCTGGGTTTGTCTGTCACACCCCCAGTGTCGGCAACTGTAACGGAATTTTTTTCACTTAAATTCGTGGGCCTGTGCTGTTTTCAACTGGCACTCCATCCGAACCAAAAAGCAAAACACAAATGTGAATCTAGTTGTTGTTGTTTTTAGAAGAACGAAAACTCTCATTTTCTTTTACTTTTTAATTAACTTAATGATAATAAGTATATAATCAAAGAAAGAAAATCAGTGTTCGTTTCCTAACTCACTCAAAAAAATAAATTCGTTTTCCCAATTCACTCAAAAATAAACAAAAAGTAACTTCACACACACTACAATGGCGGCTGCTGACATCTTAGGCGCCGACACCCCCCCGACAGACACCGTGGAACACAGGGCACCACACTGATGGGTGGTCCGCCGTTCCAAGTAGTTTTTGGCATGGCCGCTCTCCCTCAGTAGGGAGTAGTATAGTAGGCTATGTTTATAATTATATTCAAATAATGTTTCTGAATTCTTTGTGTTTTTACATTAAGAATACTAGTTATTACCTGCAGTGCGTGGATGTATGTATGAAACGGTGTATGTGATATTTTCTTTACATTTGTATCTTCGTAATATTCGTAAAAGCTGTTGTTGACTTTTACAGTTATGGTCCCCAGGTTGTTTACTTGTCTATGTTGTGATAATGCACCTAACCAAATTTCTCCAGTTGGAGATAATAAAGTTATTCTTATCTTATCTTATCTTATCTCTCCCCCGGGACGGCAGTGGATCAGCATCTCCCTTGTCTCAGTGTGCCACGATGCTGTTCACAACGGGAATGTTTCTGGCCCACGAGTCACACAGCAATGACTGGCATCAGCAAAAATAAACCAGTCCAGGGAAACGGAACTGGCCTAACGTTAACAATTAACAGTTTTTAAAAAACGGCATTCACGTGCTTCACAATATATCCCACAACAGAACATCGGCTGGGAATCTTATGTTCCTGCGTGAAAAATTGTCTGCATTTTCAAATAAACATAAAAATCAACATGCACAAAAAGATACCACATAAAAAAAAATTGTCACCGACAACACATGTACAAAGCGATTTGTTACAGCAACCCACAGGAAACTAGTGATGCTAGGTTCGCCAGGTCGCCACACACCAGAGGAGAACCTGCACTGCTTCCGAGTCACTTTGGTGGCGTTTAGTGGTGCCTGATCTGATTTAATGTACCTGGGACACTAAGCTCCCTACTGATGACCATAATCACTTAGTCGCGGAGCCAGACTGGGTGAGCGGCGTCCCTCCCCGCGCGGAGACCGCCACCACGTTCCTCCAACAACAGTCCCTCGTGAGACTACCGACACCGAAGACCTTGACAGGACTCATCCCAAGCATGGGAGTAGAAAGGAATTGAAACTGAATGTCACCATGATTGCATGGAATAAAAGGCCACATAATGTAGGATATCTTTTTTATACTGATGATGACGGTGGATGATGACGATGATGCTGCTATGTTACTCTACGCTTCCTGTCATCATGATATCTAACCAGGCCCACGAGATACAGACACTTGCAGTATTGGTCAGGAAATTTGAATAATACACTCAAAGACACATCTGTGAAGTGGATGATACTCGACTGTGTGGTCCAAGTCTTCCCGTAAGCTCATTTAACTGTGGATAGGAGCCGGCCACAGGCCGAAGAAATCCCCCTCTGCTGGGAATTGAACCGCATCCTACAAGCCGTCAGTCCGTGACACTAACCACTTCACCTCGGCGGCTGGTGAGATAACGTGTACTTGTAAGCAGCGGCATGGTCAGATTGGTAAGGTGATGGACGTCAGATCAATAGTTCACCAGTGACTGGGGTTGAAGGTCTATAGTTCTGGCATGGTGCTATGTCTGTGGGAAAAGTGAAGCCTATAGTTCTGCCATGGTGCTATGTCTGTGGGAAAAGTGAAGCCTATAGTTCTGGCATGGTGCTATGTCTGTGGGAAAAGTGAGGCCTATAGTTCTGCCATGGTGCTGTATCTGTGGGAAAAGTGAGGCCTATGGTTCTGGCATGGTGCTGTGTCTGTGGGAAAAGTGAGGCCTATAGTTCTGCCATGGTGCTGTGTCTGTGGGAAAAGTGAGGCCTATAGTTCTGGCATGGTGCTATGTCTGTGGGAAAAGTGAGGCCTATAGTTCTGCCATGGTGCTATGTCTGTGGGAAAAGTGAGGCCTATAGTTCTGGCATGGTGCTATGTCTGTGGGAAAAGTGAGGCCTATAGTTCTGGCATGGTGCTATGTCTGTGGGAAAAGTGAAGCCTATAGTTCTGCCATGGTGCTGTGTCTGTGCACACACACATATATATACATATATAGACAGATAGATACGATCTCTCTCTCTCTCTCTCTCTCTCTATATATATATATATATATATATATATATATCAGATATATACAAAATCACTTGCGTGAAAAGACGTAAAGAAACAAGAAAGAGTTTCACACTATAATTACAATACTTATCTCTACGAACCTAACCTATGTCGCAAACCTCAGCTTGTCTAAAAACCCAACAAAATCTGAGTAATGATTTCGGAATATTTTATGAAAGAAGAACAGCTTTCTTCAGCTTAATCTTTTTCAATACTGGTACAAGTCTTTTAAGAGAAAGCTGTTTTTGTTTTATTGGTTTTTGGTGTTTGGTTGTTGTTGTTTTTTGTTTTGTTTTTTGTTTGTTTGTTTTTGTTTGTTTGTTGTTATTGTTTTTTGTTGTTGTTGTTGTTTTTTGTTTGTTTGTTTTTTTGGGGGGTGAGGGGGGGGGGGCAGGGGGGGAGTCTCTATTGTCAGCACAGATCAAGACTCTCACACATTTATTTTATTTATTTATTTTTTAATATCTTTTTAAAGATCAGGAACAGGCAAACACACTCAACAAACGCACTTAACATAAAGGGAAGTAACCAATCACAAGAGAGGATGAAAATGACTGAGTTATGTACCTTGAATCAAACCACTGAATGGAAGCAGTATGGCCACCCACAGAGGAGGCTTGAACTGAGTTCACAAGAAGCACCAGTATTTCAGTTTCTATTTCAAGGAAGTATCAAAAGCATGCGGACTTGTCCACATACACTCCATCACATCTGTTTCAAACTTTTTTCCTTTTTTTTTGTACGCTTATAGTTGACTTCATCAAGTATTTGCGCCTTATACGTATTATTAATATTACTAGTAGTAGTTCTTTTTTTTATGTATTTACCTTTTTTTTTCTGCTTCTTCTTCTCAAGGCCTGACTAAGCGTGTTGGGTTACGCTGCTGGTCAGGCATCTGCTTGGCAGATGTGGTGTGGCGTATATGGATTTGCCCAAATGCAGTGACGCCTCCTTGAGCTACTGAAACAAACTGTTTCAAACTAACAAATTTCCCTCAAAGCAGCATATATCTGTCCCGTACATAAAACCAACTTTATTATTTATCATCATTATTATCAGTCATAATATTATCACTGTTCTTTTCCTCTGTTTTTCTTTAGTTACAATTGTCCTATTCTTATTCTACTTAACTGTTTATTTATTTATTTTCCTTCAAGGCCTATGTGTGTTGGGTTATGCTGCTGATCAGGCATTTGCTTTGTGGAGTGATGGCCTAGAGGTAACGCGTCCGCCCAGGAAGCGAGAGAATCTAAGTGCGCTGGTTCGAATCACGGCTCAGCGGCCGATATTTTCTCCCCCTCCACTAGACCTTGTGTGGTGGTCTGGACGCTAGTCATTCGGATGAGACGATAAACCGAGGTCCCGTGTGCAGCATGCACTTAGCGCACGTAAAAGACCCCACGGCAACAAAAGGGTTGCTCCTGGCAAAATTCTGTAGAAAAATCCACTGTGATAGGAAAAACAAATAAAACTGCACGCAGAAAAAAATACAAAAAAAAAAAAAAAAAGGGTGGCGCTGTAGTGTAGCGACGCGCTCTCCCTGGTCTTTTGTGAAGAACTATGACTCTCAAAGTTGAAGTCAAGATTGCACTGGCTCTTACTACTGCAGTTTGGGGGCTGGATGGCCTTTGGGAATTATCCCAACACCGACTGTCCTAAAACCTGCTTAGCCGCGAGAGTGGGAATGTAACTTGGGAAAGACACTTCACTATAATCAAATTCTACCTCAGATAGTGGAACAGCAGTTGCCTCCAATGCTGTTCTGGATGTCACAGTCAGACACAACTATCACACCATAATTCGTTTAATTATTAATATGAAAAGACAGCTAGCTTTGACACAAACCGGATCAGAGCAAAAATTTGCAAATGTTCAGCCTTTTTGTGACGTCAACACACTGTTTTACAGTGGCACTGTCTCTCTCACTGTGGCATATGTAACTTCCATTCTGACATGAACAGTCACCACAGTCAGATAAAACTTGTCACAGCAAATGATCACTTGATAACACTCTTTACTGAACTGGACATTTTTTTTTACTTTTAATTTGCTGACTTGTCAAATTATACAACATGAAATAAAACTGTATTCATGTGACAATGCACTTCCAATCCACACACATGTTGTGCGCATGCACACACACATACGCACACTCACTAAACATACTTAAAGTCTTAACTCCCGAGAGCAAGGTTTCGGTTCTAGCTCCGCCCCTTTTCTCTGCATTCAAATTTTGTATTACGTGTAGCTGACACATTTTGTACTTTCCAAAGTCAATTCAGGTCTAGATTGGAAGCTGCTAGGCAAATCTCGCTCTCTGCCATAAATGAAGCCAAACCGTAGCTTTATTAGGCTTTTATTTTGAATAAACCTTCACCGACGTCACAGTGTCAGACTCTGGTGAGAAACTGGCTTGATTCAAATCGCCCGCCATGTATAGTCCGGTTCAGGATTTAAAAGACACACATGCAACCAACATACCTACACTTAACACTCAAACAATTATATGAGTGCAGCAGTAAACTCTACATGAAAAATTAGTCTTGCTGTGAAAGCATGAATAAAACGTGATGGCAAAAATGCCTTTTTCAAACTGCACTGTAACAAATCTATGGCACATGAACACAGAAAATACTTTAATTTTAAATATACTCATATACTAATATGATATACAGAGAGAAGAAACAAATTCTGACTCATCACGTGGTTACAGTATGACAGCTGCCCTTTCAAGTTCAACAAACCCATAATTATAGAAGACTTAAGTCATTCTCTCTGAAGCTGAGCATTTTCTTCCACACTACTACTTTGATTTGCTTTACTGTCCCCTTTGTATGACCAGTAAAAAATATTAAAATATAACACAAAATAACAGACAATTTTGATGCAAAGTTGATCATGTCATATTTTATTTCTTGAATTTCTTTGATCCTACATGATGGCTGGTCTTGAACACACACGCCCCCATGCATTCTTCGTCATTTAATGTAAAACAGAAAATAAAAAAACACCATGGGGAATTTCCAAACACACTCCCACCTCCTCAGCCTGCTATGTGGAGCCAGTGTGCACAACACCATGGGGAATTTCCACACACACTCCCATCTCTTCAGCCTGCTATGTGGAGCCAGTGTGCACAACACCATGGGGAATTTCCACACACACTCCCATCTCTTCAGCCTGCTATGTGGAGCCAGTGTGCACAACACCATGGGGAATTTCCACACACACTCCCATCTCTTCAGCCTGCTATGTGGAGCCAGTGTGCACAACACCATGGGGAATTTCCACACACACTCCCATCTCTTCAGCCTGCTATGTGGAGCCAGTGTGCACAACACCACCAAGGGAACCACAGTCAGTTCTTGCACGGCACCACACCTCATGTGATGTGTGCCACACAAACACATGCAACAGTCCTCATGCAAACAACAATATGCACCCACAATTCACACACACACACACTCACTCTCTCTCTCTCTCTCTCTCACACACACACACACACACACACACACACACACAGAGTCTGGTATGCCAGACAAGCAGAAACAATGTCTTCCTCATATGTATGCATTTACAAACAAGCACAAACAATTTCCCTCTCTCACGCACACACACACATGTACACATGCATGCATATATGCATACAAAATACAACTTCAAACGTGTACACATGTTGGCATATATATTCATATAATCAGTGCTCATTCAAACAACAGTAATCACCCAGAACTTACACACATGCACACACGAAAACATATGCATTTGTAGTTCTTAACGACACTTCTCCCTCTCTCTCCCTCTCTCTCTCTCACACACACACACACACAAAATGCACACACACACACAGATACAATTTCAAACATGCACATAAAATCACATGTACATCTCACATACATCATTGCTCATGCAAACATCAATATCCACACACACACACACACACACTCACATACACACACACACACACACACATGTATCAGTAATTCCTCTCTCCCTCCCCCAGAAACACACAGACACTTCCAAACCAAAACACACATTCCCCAACCACCAAAAAAACCCAGACCACTTCGTTCGACACTCCAAAAGTGAACCAACAACATCACCACCACCACCACCACAACAACAACCTCCCTCCTCCACCCCCCTTCACCATCACGCCCCCAGCCCATTGTCAGTGCGCCACTGCAGAATCCAGGCCTGGATCCTCTCCACATTGTCCTCCAGCTGTTCCGGGCTGTTGGAGGGCAGTTCGTGCACTATCTCCTGCTTGTAGGATTCCCGCGCCTCATCTAGGATGGTCTGGAAGATCTCGCACTGCAGGTTTGACTCCAGCTTCTTGCCGCCGTAACCCCTGCCGGATTCAACACACACACATGCACACCATCGTCACAGGGGCAGACAAAGAAGAAAAAAAGGAGAAAAAGAACCCTGCCAGGCTTGAAACACAGACCATCATCATAGGAGCAGACGAAGAAAAAAAAAGATGATAATGATGATGATGATAATGGTAATGAAAAGGAAACAGAGACAGTAACTGAAACAGATAGAAAGAAAGGAGAAAAAGAAGTAGAACCCTGTCAGGTTCAAAACACAATCCATCATCACAGGAGCAGGTGAAGAAATAAAAGATGATGATGATGATGATGATGATGATGATGATGACAATGATTATGAAGGAGGAGAAGATGAGACAGTTACAGAAACAGACTGACAGAACTGAGAAAAAGAACACTGTCAGGTTCAAAAACACAAACTATCATCACAGGAGCAGGTGAAGAAGAAATAGATGATGATGATGATGACAATGATTATGAAGGAGGAGAAGATGAACAATAAGAAGAAGATGAGGAGGAGCAGGAAGGAGAAGATGATGATGAAGAAGAAGAGGCAGTAACAGAAACAGAAACAAAGAAGAACCCTGTCAGGTTCAAAACACATGCACACACACACACACATCTTCATCTCAGGAGCAGACGAAGAAGACGAAAAGATTGATAATGAATGAGAAGAAAAAGACGATGAAGGAGAAGAAGAAATGAAGAAGTAGAGAGAGAGAAACACTTAACAGAAACACTCAAACAGAAAGAAAGAATGGAGAAGAAGAAAGATAAAAAAATTAAAAAAATTAAAAAAGGAAAAAAAGCCACACAGTGGCCGAGTGGCAATGTGCCTGAATAGGAACTGAACAACCACTGCAGATCCCCTGAATTTAAAGAAATAAAATCATTTTGAAAAATGTAAAAGTAAATGTGTTTTATGGTTTCACTCTTTCAGATGAGATTTCTATTATGAGGAAAAATACATGTTCACAACACCATGTTACTATGGAGCACCCGCCAGTGCCCACAAAAAATCTGCATTCTCTTATTGTGAAGTGCCACTAGATATATGTTTGCTATGGGTGCAGCCGTTGTTGCTTACAAACAAGATTCCCACAGAGTTACTGCCCCATTTTCGTCACTTCCTGCTGAACATTCTGAATTTATCAGGGTCCGATTTGGTTTAGTTTTGCCATAGCTTTCAATTTTCAAAGTTGCAAGATGTGTTTGATATCAAGACTGCTGAGAGTTTGGGCATAATCTGAACAATGAGTTTGAAGATTATTTTGAACTGTGCGAGAATCTTGTTAAAGTTGATCGTAATGAATGATCTAGATTATCGACTAAGCAAGTTTCGTCAATAATGATAGAGAATTTGGTTCTTGAGTGTGAATTGATTGCCGGACCTTTGAAATCGATACTGTCAGTGAGTCAGTCGTTGATTTCACTGATATTAATTGGCGTTCTGCACGATCCTCCTGACTGTGCAATTCAATGGATTATATGTTTTATCTTTTCTCAGTGGAGAAGATACATAGGTAGCCTACCGAAGAGTTTTTTGTTTGTTTGTTTTTCTCCCCACCATCAAGGGAAAATACAGCATCCCTCAAATGAAAAGAACACAAAAAAATCAGCATGTTCATTGTTGCAATTCAAGTAGTAAGAAAAAGAAGAAGATGATAATGAATAAGACACTGCAGACCAATGCAGATTTTTTGCGGGTGATGGCGGGTAATGTGTGTGTGTGTGTGTGTGTGTGTGTATGTGTGTGTTGGGGCTCATGTATGTTTATGTGTATTTGACTGTGCTTTCATATCTGTGAAACTGCATGTTTGGTGCATATCTGTTATGCACTGGGGTATAGGGGCTCTGGATAGAGGTAGTACCTTTGGTGTCTGGCATGCTGCTTCCTACTGATAGGATGGACGGGCATCACTGGTCCTCATCCACCCCTAAATCTCTCACGTGTTGTGTTGGCTCCAAGCGCCACACCCCGGCAAACCGCTTCAGCTGGCGGGCTAAACCACGTGAGGGGGTGGTGTTTACACTGCACCACTGGGCGGAAGAGCGGCGACAGGCGGCCAACGACCAGGGCGGAAGGGTCCCATGATGGACTCAACGGCTAAGTGTACATGACCGAGGGCGTACCACACCATAATCGTGGACTACGGCTTGCGGTCTTGGCTTGGAGAGGAGACGGGCGCCGCCAAGCTTTACCAAGCCCACTGAAAGGACATGACTGGTCCGACAACGTCAAGGAATGGACCAAAATGATGGTGCCAGATCTCCTCACGAAGCTGCCAACAGAACGGCGTGGCGAGCTATGACATCTTCCTCATGCCCCCCAACGACCCCAGCGGTCGAGGGAATGAGTGAGTGAGTGAGTGAGTGAGTGCAGTGCGTATGTGACTCACTGCCAAAAGGTGGGCACAGAAAGTGGGCAGTGAGTGGCAAAAATCAGTTACTGAATTACACAAAGTTGAATACATTTTTGTAATGGGACCATAGGTGGTCACCTTTGTGTAACAGGAGAAGACAGCGTGTTTTGTACTTTTCGAGTAAATTACATTAGAAGACACTTCTGACAAGTATGACATACATCAGTGTTTACAACACATGCACACCTCTATACAGTAAGAGACCAATCAGGAAGGTTGAAAACCTTTCATTAAGCACTGTTTTAACCTTGATGTACTTAGTCATGATGTCAAATATTTGTTGAAAGCTTTTGGCTCTTGCCTGATGGGGGGGGGTTGGTTGTAATCACTGATGCACATCATCGCATGAAGACTAAACATTTCAAAAAACAGTAACTGGTACAATTATAAACTCAAATAATACTGTCACAGAACAACAGTAAACACAATGACAACAATTTTCATTCAAATATTTTAATGCCAAAGAAAATTTGCTGTTTTACATGCACATAACAAATGTATGATGTACATCAGTTTTACACAAAACATTTTCCAGCAAATGGAACGACAGCCAAAATGTCAACAAAAAATGAAGATGAACCAGTATGTCAGATAGCATTATTGTATCACATTCCTGTAGTGATTACAACAATATAAACTCAAATCTAAGTCTTAAAATCCTGTCATAAATGATTTTCAAACCAATACAAACCAGATTTAATTTGTACAATGGAGACAACAACACACACAAAGAAAAACAGAAAAAAAAACAAGAGATAATGAATTGCCACAATAATTCAACCACCAGTCATCTCAGTGACACACTACACTATGAAATATTACACCAGTGTTAACCAATCAAAACTGACCCCATTCATTCAGAACAAAACCCGTATTGGTCACCAAAGCTAAGCAGGTGTCAGTATCACAATACTGTTTGCCTATCATGTTAAAAAATATTTTTAGAAAGGGCTGAGAAACTGTCACAAATGCAATATTGACATCTAACAAACAAAAACAAAAAAAAACCCAAAAAATATGCAAACAAGATACATATTCTGTCATTACATTGAAAAGACTTTGCAAAGACTTTACAATGAAGAGGGAAAAAAAGAACAGTTTGGCACTGATTGAGAATTCAGACCCAAGACAGCAAAGAATTCTCTCAAACCATTCACCAAATGGCATACAACTGACACCTGTGTGACGACGCTTTTTCATCAAAATGCAGCTGCACTTTCCTTCTGAAAGAAGCGAAAGGTTCCCATGAATATTCTGGACGAGTGGGAAATGAAAAAAGCTGCGTACCAGGTTTCTGCTGGTAGAACAGCACGCAAGCCAATTGCAGCAACTCATCCGTTTCTTTCACCTCAGCAAGGTACTCATTCTGCTGCCACTTTACCATGTAAAAGTTCCCTACCACTGGACAATCCTTTTGTTCAGACCGGAGAATGACTGGCACAAAGTGATTTGGAACCCAGTGCTCTTCAGCAGTATCTGTGCGTGATGAAGACCACATGATGATGACTTTCTCATCTGAACTGCAATTGGGTGCCCTGAAAATCCTGTTGCAGTGGGTTATATAAAGTTCCCACCCAAGATTTGGATAAACTGACAGGATGGGACGCCTCAGAACGTGGGAGGCAGCCAAAAACTCCCACAATCCAGTATAAGAAGCATTCCGCAGAATGGACATCACCTCCTGCTCAAAAGCAACCACAGGCGATTCACTGGGTGCAACTGATGTCAGCACAGCCACATGAATCACACTCTCAGGAGTGACCTGATCATGAGCTGAACACCAGTTGCTGCCATCAAGAAAGAGATTTGGATGAAGTGCCATGGCCATGGCTATTCTGCATCTCATCTCTTCATGCAAATCTTCTTTGCCAAACAGAAGAAGGCTCAAAGATCGGAAGAAACAATTCCCATCACCTTCCACTTGCAAAGGAAAACACAGCTGCTGGACATCTGGTGCCATAAGTGCAAGTGCACTTGTATCCACAGTGTGCCCTGCAACGGCTGGGAAACAAGGTGAGGGGAGAGAAAAACTTTCAACCTCATCCTGAAAGTTCTTTGCTGACTCTTGAACTTCTTGAAAACTGAAGCAATTTTCAAGAGCTTCTGCAACTGAATGAAAAAAATTGGTCCTGTTTGAGTGATCAAGACCTTCACACGATGCAGAATCCATATCAGTGCACTCATCAGGAGATACTGATTCACAGTCTGACTCACAGTCTGTGTCACTGTATTCAGATTCTGCAATGTGTGCGGTATCTTCTTCTGACTGCAAAGTGTCGCAGTCCACTTTTTCATCCTCATGGTCTTGAGGATGAAAAGGAACTGAGCCAGCAAACTTCAGTTTGGCAGTTTGCCAACCAGGAACATGGGCAGCAGATAGACAGTGTGCGTAGTCCTCAGACATGCATGGTTTACAAAAGCACGACAGAGTCCTGATTGCCAGCTCATCTTGTGCCTGCACTCGCACATGGTGGAGCTTTCTAGAGCCATGAATGGTCTTCACCATGCTTGAATTTATTTTCCTGTCTACCTGGTCTGGCTCAATGAGGAAAAAGCGTTGAACTTTGTGAAGGCACTCTCCAGGGCCCTCTGAATGGCTCATCGTACGTGAACAGTGTTCAAACATGTCCTGAGCCCCATTGACAGTGACAGCCCCAGAGGCAATGTCACGTGTCACATTCCTTTTCACTGCCCCACCACACCAGTCACAATCATTCTTGCCATGGCGTGCACCAAAAAAAACCTTTTCAATGGATGCCCCTTTTGAGTGTGGCAATGTGCTGCGAGCAAGGAAAAGAAACGGCAGTTTTGATTTAAACTGTGCAGCACAGCCATCACTCACCAGCAGAACTTTCTTCATATTCCTGAGCTTAGAAACATATTCCAAGATGTTTTCAATGAAAACCTGTGTGATACAGGCATCATGACGAAGGTCATCTGAAAGAAAGACCAGATTGTCTCGCCTCAGCTCTCCACATGAGCATCTACTGTGAACAACAGCAGGAAACACAGTGACCTGTCTGTAGGCCCAGTGGGCACTCTGGGGTTCATCCTGGAATTTGCAGAGAAAATTCTCTGCAAAATCCATCACAATAATTACCCAATCTTCTGGCAGATTTCTTTTTAAATGGTAGAGCTGATTTCTCTGCCACTCTGCATTAAACTTGTGCCTGTACAGAGGTCCAAGCTCTTTCATCAGCTCTCCCAGACACTCATTCACGCTGCCACATTTGCTCACTTTTTCCATCCTTGAATGAGTGCCCATTCTCACAAGTTCCCACCTCTCCCATTTTACCTGTTCTGTCAACAAATTTCCCACCTCTTTTTTAAGTCTGGCATGCAGTTGCTCAACCCCGCAGTGAAAACACTGCCTATCCAAGCAATTTTTCCTTGGAAATTCACCCTCAAACCCACACACACTTTCCCCTAACAATGAGTCAACACTCTCACGCTTGCTCAACAAGAAAAGGTTAAGTTTCTTCAGTTTTTCTTTTGGATTGTGACAAAGTTCACAAAGGCATTGACGAAACTTTAATTTTGTCACTGATTGTATGTATTTTGGTTTGAGACGATAGAATGTTCTCAGTGAAACCTTGATTTCCTCATTTTTTGCCCTGAACTCCTGATAGAGTTCACTGATGGGCTTTGTCAGCTGTTTTTTTATATCTGGCAGACTTACAGGGGACCTCAGCTGCATGAGCATCATAGAAATCCCCAACCGCTCTAAATCTGTTTCCTGGGGATGTATGATACACACACTTTTCTTGAGAGTTTTTCAAATACTTGTTTGAGAACCCAATGTCACCTGCATGTGGAGTGTTCTGAAATATTTCTCTTAAATATCTCTTGTGTGAAAGAGTCTCCTTGTCTCTTTTCTTGGAAATGTTCTCCACATGTGTGCGAAGAATTAAAGTTGGAGAACTCTCTACCTGTGTAGTAGAACTAGGCTGTTCTAGTACTTGCTCCACTTGAATGGACTTCTCTCTCCTAGCCCTTAAAATCTGCTCCTTTTCTGCCTTTTTTTTTATAATAATATTCGCGTCTTTTCTCTTTTACACGTCTTTTTTTGTTTGGATGCTGAGCATCACGATGTTTTTGGACGGCCAGCCTAATGTACTCTCGTCTCTTATCGGCTTTTGCTTTGTCAAGTCGCGTCTCCCGCGCTGGTGGCCCACCCGATGCTGCTTCTTCAGCCTTCTTCTTTGCACTGCACACACACAGAGAGAGAGAGAGAGAGAGAGAGAGAGAGAACATGCTTTGAATTATGGGGCAAAACATTTCAAAACAATGAAAGCAAACCACTGTATATGATTACTATCTATTCACTTTAACATCTTTTAAATCCACACTGGTTGTGAAACCCAAACTAATTGCACTTAACATTAGATTGAAGGGCATAAAGAGAATGAATTCTTTCTAGAATATGAAAATATGTGCATGCATACATAAAGAATGTGTGTGTGTGTGTGTGTGCGGAAGGGAAAAAGAGAGCTTCAGAGAGAGAAACAAGTCAGTTCATTCTTTAACTACAACTTTACAAGTTTTACAAAAAAAAACTTTTTATTATTAACATTTTTACAGCTGTATGAAAAAAAGGTTCTTATTTATAAACAATACAAACAATTAGAAATGTACAGAAAGGATGAGATCAACTTACATGTAGCGAGCTTGACACTGTTTGTGCAACAGACGTTGATGCTCTTTCTGCTCCTCCGAGACCGGTTTCTCTCGATTCTTTCGTGTTCTTTCTTTGGCCTTCTTCTTCATCTCATTGTGAAGTTCAGGATCAGCTTTAACCCGCATTCTGTAGGCCCTGGCAGCTTCCCGGTTTCTCGCTCTTCTAGCATCTTTTTTTGCCTGAAGACTGGCGTTCTGCTCATTTTGGTGATGTAAAATCTGTGTCTCTGTCATTGTATCTGAAAACGTGAATGCAACAAATGCACATCAAGTCATAAAATGTGTACACACACACACACACACACACAAGCAAAACAAATATGCAACAAAACATACACACACACCATTTCCCAAACCCTGCGCTATATCAATAAACATTATCATTACTATTGTCTGGGTACACATGGGAATATATTCATGCTCTTGTCAGTGTACATTTGTTTATTAAAAAAAAAAAAAAAAAAAAAAAACCAACAAACACACACACACACAAACAACAACAAAAACAAACTTTTTTCAAAACAAATATACCCCAATTTTTTGCTTCTTAATTAAATCTGGCTTATTCATATAACTTTCCATGTCCTGTTCTTTGGTCACTGTAAAACTGATGTGCGTCATTACTTTGGGATATAAATATTGTTAGCATTGTCTCCAGATTATCAAATACCTTGAAAACAATGGATTTTCTTCAATTCAATAAATATATTTGAAAAAAAAAGATCCTGGGAACAAAACTCAAGTTCGTTTTGCAACTTGTGCTGTTTAATCATTCAGATGATTGTGAACATCAGTTTTACACAATGGCCCTGATGACGAACTCATTTTTACTCAACAGTAGCATGGTGTAAATTCTGTTGAAAATCACCTCCAAAGAAAGAAAGAAAACACATTCACGGCAATGCCGTACGGTGAAAGCAGCAACAAATACATTCAAATCATGCTACAAGCAAAGAAAATAACAATGTACCATGTTAACAGAGTGAATAATTGTAAAAAACCAAGCAAAACTGATGATGAAAATCATTTGATGATGAAAGATCATTTCAGATAGAATGTTTACACCATACCTTTTCGCTTGCGTAGCACGCCGCTGTGTTGCCTCTCAGTCGATCTATTGACACCGGAAGTATAACTCGGTTGTCCGGAAGTATAGATGACGTCAAAGTTTTAAAAAAGTTGATAAATTGTTTTTGATGAGGTTTGATTATGAACATCATTGTTTACCGCGAAATCAGAGCATTCAGAAATAGCTTTATAAAAACCAGAGTAAACTGTTTTTTGAATCTCAGTTGATCTTTTCTCGTAGAACAATTTTCAATCAAATGAATGATATCTATTTTTGGAACAAAGAAAGCGAAGCAGACGACGCACAAGGAATTTTCGTTTTCGAAGAAATTTTACACAACGGATGATGCGCGTCATCATGAAAATCAATGCGGGATTGTGATCGTTAAAAAGATAATTGTAGTGTCTTGTTGGCTGGATTATATAAAAGAAAGCACTCCTAATCATTTGTAATAATTTGGACTTGTTTCCCGGGCACATTGTAGTGTAAAACCATTGACGTTCTTCATACGTGTGCAACTGTCCATTTTCGGCAGCCCGTTTTAGAGGGCTTCGACCGCTGTTTAGATCAAATTACTTTAAAATGGGTGGGGTCTGGTGGAATATATTGTCTCTAGTGTGTCTTTGGGCATTTTTCAACATTCTTGCAAAGTAAAACAAACACAGCACAAACGGATGTGATTTTATTGACATTGAAAATACACAACCATCAATGTGCCCACCTTTTGGCAGTGACTCATGTGTGAATGTGTGTCTGCATTTTTTACATTTATTTGCTCATTTATCATCATTGTTGTCTCTTTTTTTTTTATCATTTTGAGTGCACCGTAACTTTTACAATTTCATGAATCAGAATGTAAAACATTATTTTCATGTTGCTTACATTTTTTTTCTTTTTTTAATGCAAAATGTTATTTCCAGGTGGTACTGTCTTATGCTATCCTGTCACCAACACGACAGTTTTCCCTGTATTTCTAATGAAGACATTAAAGGAAATTTTTTCCCTAAAATTTCACGGAACTCACGTACTTACCATGACCCACAAACTGGTCTGATTGACTGATCTGATTGACACAAGGTGCACAGACACTGCAATAACTCACCTGTTCACCAGCCTGTCGTACAGAATGGAGTTATCGGTGCGGAGGACAAAGACGATGTCGAACCAGCGCTCGGGGAAAAACTCACAGCCGTGGTAGTCCACAATGTTCCCCCCTGCTGACATGTCGTCCTCCATCTCGTCCAGGATCTGATCATGATAATCATGAAAATATAACAGTCACAGTAATAATATTACGAATAATTATCGAAAATAAAATGAATATTAATAATAATGATAATAATAATAACAAAAATATAATACTTTTTAATAGTAATAATAATGATGAGAATAATATATTAATATTAATATCACTAATCATCATCATCATCATCATCATGATAATAACCACAACAAGAACAACAGCAACAACAACAGTAACAGCAACAACAGCAACAACAACAACAACAAAACTATTACAACTACCAATAATACAAATAACAAGAAGAAGAAGAATTCATATCTAACACCTTTCCATGTAAAACATGCTCAAGTTGCGCTGTACAATTTAAAAACAAACACGTAAAACACACACTCTACTTAAAAGCACTAAACCAAAAACTGGCATGTACAGTGCTGCACAGACACCCTACCAAACACTATTTCCTATGTTCACACACACACACACACACACACACACACACACACACACACACACACAAATCATCATACACAACACTCATCATACATACACCACAATACCTAAATGACACACATATCACAATACTTAACATTGTGACTAACACCAGAAAACAGAAATATCACAAGATACAAAAAATACTTTACCATCTCTTGTAAGAGAGAAATTGCTGACACTTTTGCTGATAACAAGGCGGCATATAAAATTACAAGAACATAGGAATAATATTCGAACTGTCAGTGTCAACAACACAAAGTTTTCAATAAGAACACAGATTCATAATAAATTCATGTTCAACACTGTATAAGCTCATAATTATACATTTTCAAATTTTTATGCTCATTGAATTTTATTGTAATTTTTTGTATAGATACGAAACTAAAAATATTTTACAAATATTTAACGATTTAATTTAATTTTTAATAGTAAAAAAAAAAATGAGAGTAATAAAAAAAAAACAATAAAAAAACAAAAACAAATTACATCAAATAAAGTGTGACACTGAGAGGCTTCTTCATGAAGTGGAGCTTCCAATGATGACACCAACTTTTAAACTAGTGGAAGAACAATAAATAAAACAATCTGGCTCACAATGTCATGTCCAGCATACAAAATGCAGGAGTTCCAGATGAGTAACTAGTCATAAAAATGTCTTGTTTATAAAGAAATATATATAAAAAAATATTTAAAAAATAATAAAATAAAAATGCAGACAACCTAAGCCAAATTAGCAGTACACCTGCACTCCAGTCAGAGTGCAGGAAACATCTATTACAAATTAGTTTCCCAGTTTTGTACAGGTGGTTCTATTTCCGTTGGAAAAATTAAAAAGTCTTGAACTGCATATGCAGAAAGAAGATTTTTCCAACACTTCCCCAGCCCTGCAAACGGTTCTCATTTTGTTCTTTTTTTCAGACTTTTCCAGACTTGCATGACCCGGTATGGGCAGAACCCTGAGCAAGGATGGTTGGCCTCGTCAAAAAAAACAAAACAAACAAAAACCATACGTGTTTTTGATTGTAAATTATCATTATAACAACAAAAAAAGGATGACCGGCCATCACGCCTATGCATAGACCTTCCATGACATTCAGCTGTAACCCATGGAGACCCTGTGTATGTGTGTGTGTGTGTGTGTGTGCATGCGTGTAATTAAGTAATGTAATACGCATAGTCTTTGAATCTGTTTTATGCTTTTGTGTGTTAAATCTTTTGTTGTGTATGTGTGTTTATGTTTGTTTTTTTTGTAAAGCGCTTTGAGCTCCCTTTAACTTTAAGGGAGGAAAGCGCTTAACAAGTCTTCATTATTATTGTCATTATCATTAATATTATTATTATTATTACTGACCCTGTCCTCATCAATGATGGGGCACTGCAGCTCCTGGTCATAGCCCTCAAACAGCTCCTGGTCGGTGGCCAGCTTGCTGACACTGATGTACTTCAGCCCGGCCACCTCCGCAAGGTGCTCGCTCAGCGTCGTCTTCCCCGTCCCCGGGGTGCCTGCCACACAACACGGTTTGTTCCTTCAGCGAATTACAGTTCAAGTCTTTTGCTGCCAAAGACGACTTTAGTCAACTAGACAGTTGTGTTGTGGGTTCTGTTGTGTTATTTTGTATTGTATTGTATTTGTATTGTATTGTTTTTGTATTGTTTTATATTGTATTACTCTTTTCATCACAACTGATTTCTCTGTGTGAAATTCAGGCTGCTCTCCCCAGGGAGATATACTGAGTCTCAGTGAGAGCGCTATCCTTTTTTCATTTCTTCTAAATTTTCTGCCTGCAATTCTCCCCCCACCCTCACCCAAACTGAAGTGAATTTTTTCCCCCAGAATTACCCTTTTGTTGCTGTGGGTTCCCTTACATGCAGTAAGTGTATGCTGCACACAGGACATCAGTTTATCGTCTCATCCAAATGACTAGCATCCAGACCACCACTCAAGGTCTAGTGGAGGGGGAGTAAATACCGACGACTGTGGGATTCAAACCAGTACACTCAGATTCTCTCGCTTCCTTGGTGGACACGTTACCTCTTGGCCATCACTCCACACCGACATAGGCGACATGGAGGGGTCATGTTAAACAGAGGTCTGCTTTTCACACTGAAACAGCTCTACAGCTGCTGCCAACTTTCCTGCCACAATAGGAAACCGACAAGCCTTCCCCTCTTGACCAAGTCTGAACTTGAAGAGAACAAAACAATCCATTGTGTTGTTTTGACACAAACCAAATTGACAAATTTTGTGACTGAGTACATTAAATCAGAACAGGCACCACTGAACACCACTGAAGTGACTCAGCAGTAGTGCAGGGTCTCCTCTGGTGTGTGGCCTCCTGACGACCTAACACTGATTGTTCCCTGCGGACTACAGACGCTGGAATTGTGACGGATGGACCCGGGTGTGGTCATGTATGGGGGAATCTAATTAAGCGGTGGGGGAGTAATGCCACTGAAACGGTGCAGATGATGGGGCAGCAAAAAAAGAAGAAAAAAAAAGTGTGACCAAAAGCACTGACTGATTGAGTTTAAAATGTCACTGGGACTGTAGAATCAATGCTATCCAGACATAGGCAGCATGTACAGGCCAGTTCCCTCATTACTGACACTTTGCACCAGGTGAAGAGTCACTGTTGACACATATTTTGACTTCTTTTCTTATGGCACCTTGCCAATAACTAATTATAGAATTATATTTGGTATCGATTGAAAGAGAAAACTTTTCACCATCTCACTGTGATAGTAGTATGTGGTTATATACATATGCTAAAAAGTTAAATTATGACATCAAGCACTTAATTGTAAGAGAAAAAGAGTGCCACACCTTCTCTACAGCAATGTCTATGGCACAGGAAATACTCATCACACTCAGCAGGAAAACCCACTGGCTGGTTTGAGGGTCACAGAATACCATGGTCCATCGCACAGCGTCCAAACGAAGGCCCATAATTCACTATTACACTTTAAACCGTTCAAAAAAGCATTATTTGTTGTTTCTATAACCAGTTAAAGTGTATAATATCTTTAGTTTTTGTCATAAATTTCTGTCAGTATGAGGTCCGTCAAGTCATTGGCATGTTTGTACATATCTGCATGGAAGTTCTGACCACCAATTTTTTGACTCCTTGGGATACACTTACAACCACGATGTGAATTTTTTAGGCTAATTTATATTCATTTTCTAATGGCTGTGTGCTTTTCATAATATATGCACATACTGACATAGACTTTTACTTTCAATTCAACACAACACTTTCAATTAATAATATCTTGTACATCAAATTTGCCATTTTCATTCATCATTCACAAGAACAAACTGATGCAGAACTTCATCAAGTTCATCTAACAAAATGGTACATTGGTAGCAAGAAATCATTGATTTCACTCGCATTCTCACTTCTTTTTTTTTCACCCAAATTAAATATCTACAGCATATTTTGTTGTTAATAGTGTTTACTGTTTTTTCAGTGTATGTTTTCTAAAATTAAAGTAATTGTGTGTTTAATAAAACAAAGGTGTGAATAATCTACACCTTTTGATGAACACCCTCCTACTGGTACCCATTTTGGGAGACTGACCCATATATCATATATGGTTTTGTCCTGTGTTTGTGTCCTAAGTTCTGGAACCTATTTCAATAAAACATTTTTTGTGCTTTGTAAATGAGGAATAACATATAGAAATGACATTCACATTGTGTGTGTAATGGACACTTAGTTCTAATCAAGAATTATGCATAATATGATGCAAAATTACCCATATCACAAACCTGTACCAACATTTGTCAGTTGTCTCAAACTTTTTTATTTTAAATTATATATATATATATATATATAATATTATCTTTTCTTTTTTTTTTTTTTTACCTTTTCAAGGTTTGGGGGTCAAAAACAGAAAGAGCAGCTCTATGGTTGGCATAAAGTGAATGAACATGTCAGTCATTGCAGACAATTTTCAGGCTTGCAAGACGGTGGCATAATATTGACAGTTGAGTCCACACCAAATTGTGTAAAATAACCCTCAAAACAGTAAAAAAAAAAAAGAAAAAAAAAATCACTGGCGATGGGTTACAACATTTACTACTAGCATAATGGTAATAATTATCATTTCATCAGTATCAGTAGCTCAAGGAGGAGTCACAGCGTTCGGACAAATCCATACAATCTTGAAGCTACACCACATCTGCCAAGCAGCTGCCTGACCAGCAGCATAACCTAACGTGCTTAGTCAGGCCAAAAAACAAAAAAGAAAAAGAAAAAAAAGAAAAGGTAAATGAATAATAATAAAAATAATTTTTTTTTTTAATTTTTTTTTTAAAGGGAAAAAAAGAGAAAAAGATAAGATACTAATACTAATAATACTGATGATGATGATAATAATAATAATAATCATAATGACAATAACAGTAATAATAATAATTAATAAAAAATAAATAAATAAAAAGAAAATCATGATAAATAAACAAATAAATGTAAAAACATACACGATACAGCCTACACACACACACACACACACACACAAACACAGAGCTCTCCTGACATGTGTTCACTTATAAACTTGCGCACACACACAAACACACACACATGCGCGTGCACACACACACACACACATTGTGAAGACATCATGTATATAAATTATAATTATGTTCATTTGCGAATTGTTCGTATTTTGTTTTTCACCATAGAATTTGTGTATCTTATCATGCTTGATTTTTCATGTTATACTCTTCCTACCCTGTCCATCTTTTCTTCTGTTTTCATGTCTTTTCTTTTTTCTCCCTTTTCTTCTGAGGGCAAAATGAAAAAAAGCTGTACAAGCTTATTCTTTTACCCTCAATCAAGATCATTTTGACTTGACCTGACAAACACAAACTCCCACTGATTGGCCGCAACAGGGGTGGGAAAAGATTTCTGATGCCAGGAACGTGGCGTTTAGTGTGTTGCTCAGTCTACTGTATTTCGAAAAGCCCACAGAGACTCTGTTCCGTTTTGAAGAATTAGCGCAATGTTATTTTGGAAATGATGCCAATATTCGTTTGATTTGCAAAGCATCGTGCTCTACCCCTCACGCTAGACTTACGGCCACTCCATCACCGTTTCATCAATGCACGAGAATTGCCGGAAAAGTAGGTTCCTGAATGAAGATGATTAATAGGGCTTTACCTGGCAACATCCACATTTCATCCCCCATAGACACTAGAAAGTAGAATTATCACTACAATATCAGTGTCTATGCTTCCCCTCATCTCCTCGATGTGACTGACAGAGCAAACGCGCACGCCTTGTGAACACTACTGATTCTCTCTTGAGTTACAAAGCAACAGCAACACAAAACTACAGTCAAAATTCGAATTATCAATAGAGTATGTTTGGTCGTCATACCTGTGATCAAGATATTCGGTCCACGAGGTCGACTTGCAGCCATGTTGCTCACACTGTGTAGTAAGGGACGTTACTCGTAAGAGCTATTTGATTATCTGTTTAGTGAAAACTAACAAAATAATGTCAAAGAGAAAAGAAAAAAGGTTAAAAAGTGGTAGAGACAAAAAGAAAAGAAAAGAAAAAGGCAACTAAAGAAAGAAGCAAGAAGTGTGTGTGTCTTTTTTTCTTTTTTTTTTTAAATCTTTTATAATTTGTTGTTGTTGTTGTTGATATGTCAGAAATGTGTATGCTAGTTTATGGTTCACTCACTTTTTATTAACACCCTTTAACAATAAGATTTTGTTTATAATTAAAAAAAAAAAAAATTCAATGTCGCTGAAACTAACAAGTCATTGATGAAAATGGATAAGTAAGCCTAAAAAAACCCACAAAAAGCCAAATGCTCATCTTTATTGAAACAAAATACTTAGATAAGAACCAATAAAGACGTTGAACGATGATATGTTAATAGTGGAATGAAACTATATTAAATGTCCATTCTATACGTAAAAGTAATTGCGTATAGCTTATGATAAAGTGAAAGTCAAAAGGGAAGCAAAATGCGAAAGCATGTGGAATGTAATCAATCCAAGTCATAAGCAATCAAAATGTTATTTTGCTCAATATTTTTTAACTCGCATAAAAAGAATCTCTCTCTCTCTCTCTCTCTCTCTCTCTCTCTCTCTCTCTCATATGTATATGCATATCACACACACACACGCACACACACACACACCGCACACACTGTCTGTGTCAGTGTGAGCGCGCGCGTGCGCGTATGTGCATATTTGTGCGCATGTGTATGTCGTGATAAATCTAAATCCCGAACAAAGAAAGACCGAAAGATTATAAAGCATGTGCCAGCTGCATGGTTTGCCCTGTGTCCATATCTGTTTGGGACACTGAGGTGAGTCATGTGGCCACAGGTGTGCTGACCACAGGACAGACGGTGGTGGACGCTGAGGTCAACACGGGTCAGTTCTATAGTGTTATATATATATATATATATATATATATATATATATATATATATATATATATATATATATATATATAATGTGTGTGTGTGTGTGGAGAGAGAGGCAGACAGACAGTCAGAGAAGACAAGACAAATCCTTATTTTCGAGGATAATAGATATAGGCACTGGCGCGCTAAGGTTTTTCAAGTTCATCACAAGAGTCCAATCCCCGCCCTGAAACAGGGTCTACACTACACAATACTACATCATATATGTCATTGCATGTCATTGAGAGAGAGATCGAGAGAGGGGGGTTCTTTAGTTTAACATCTTTTCACTGGTTAGTGATATTAGACGGGAGGAGGGGGTTGTGGTGGTGGGGGATGGAGGGGAGGGGGGTGGCACTATGTGTGTGTGCGCATGTGGGGGTGGGGGTGGAGGCGATGGGAAGAGGTGGTGGGATGACTGATACAGGAAAAGAGACATAAAGAGTAGTAGAGGTTAAGAGGTTAAAAGAAAGAACTACGAAAGACTGAACTGAGAGTAAAGTAGAAGTATCTCAAACATTCCTGTAACGGGATTAAGCATTCTCATTATAACAAAAACATAATCAATGACAGATAAAAACTGGACTTTAATTCAAATATTCTGTGATTTGTAGGAGTAATAAATGATTATTCAAAATATTATCAAAGGACAAATACGTTTTTGAAGGACCAGTTGTTTTGTTCAAGGACGCACAACAAGAATGTGACAGACATTAACTTATTTTCTGC